>NC_134485.1:272013908-272263908 GCF_040206685.1 Ascaphus truei | reverse complement strand
ATGTTCAATATTTGTAGGGTTAATTTGCAAGGAAGAATTGCAAATATAGCAAGTTGCTATAATATAATTATAAATAGTTTAATGTGTTAGACGCTCAGGTGTTAGATTAAACCATTGTATTGTTTAGTAAGTAGAAGGGCGGGGCTGGTGGGAGTTTACAGGAAAGTAAAACTATATCATTTGTACATATGGAAAAAAGGAAAGTCAACATGTTAATAGCTCTGTTATTTGTTGTGTGTTTTAGGGTTAGTTTTGTTTTTTTGCTTTTCTTTTTGTGTTTGACATGCCACACTATGCTGTTTATCCACATGGTCTCCACGAATAGCTCCACTTTCCTTTGAGAGACAAGAATTGGAGAATAGACTCCCTCTACGTGCACTCTGTACATCACCTATTGTAATGTGATATATATATAGTTAAAAAAAACTTTAATAGGAAAAATTACAAATAATTTTATTGATTTGTATATTGGTCTCTGGCCAATCGGTCAGCAACATGGACGTGTACAAATAAACACATTACTTACCTGCTACAAGTATTTATTAATCACACAAAGGTGTATTATGAGTGGGTAAACCTAGTCCAAATAGACACAATCATTTCCACCAGCTGCAAATGAATAGACACCAGTGTAGTGTATTACTGAAACCGTTAAATCTGATACTTGGATCCCATATCTCTTGCCACAATGATTGTAGTAGTTGCGTTCAGTGTCAGTGCTGGTATGTCAGTGGACAAGGCTGAGTTGCTGCAGGTAGAATTGGATACATTTCTATGTATCATCTGTATCATCTCTGTATTTTTATCTATCATCTCTATCTCTGTATATCTATATCTGTATCTCTAGCTCTCTCTAGCTCTATCATCTCTATCTTATCATCTCTATCGACAGGGAGCCCAATGCTACGTCCAATTGACAAAAAATGCATGGTAATGAGTATAAAGTTAAATACTTCAATAATAATATTGGTTGTTTAGTTAAACCCTTTGGCCAAAGCGTTATAAGCCTGCATACCAACGTTAAGGTATAACAAATTTTGCAGGTCCTGACACAGCTGTGAATCTTTCTTTTTACCTCTGTATGAGGGGAAACAACCTCAATTGTTCTTGTCCATACAGCAAAATGAGAGAACCTCCCAAGTTAAAAAGGTGGGGAGGGGGGTGAGCTCTGGGAGGAGGGGCCACCTACCTCCAAACAACTGGTTTTTTTGTTGAAGTATGTTTTGGTGTGTATCTTATTTTTTTTTTCTGTATTGTAATGTTACTTAATGCTTGTAAATCCCCCCCCCCCCCCCCCCCCCCAAAAAGTTAAGAAAAATGCTTGTTACGTTATATATAATACATTCAGAGTTCTTGGTTTTTTTTTTATTATGCTAGAATTATTTAAACGGTAATATAGGACACTTGAGAGAGGCGGTAGACCTGGATTTATTCAACCTGTATGTTTGCCTCTTCCACGGTAGAAGAGTAGCAAAGTAGTCCAATCTTATTTCATTACCGCATGAAGTGTATTTTCTCAAATTATGTTTTGTGTGGAGGTCAGGCTTGAAGAACTTTTGTAAACCCAAATCTGTTTACTTTACAAATGAGAATTATAGCAGATAATCACACCGGCCTTGTCCCTATTACAGCAAAGTAATCAGAAGCTTACATTTACACATGCTGGTCTCCTGAATGATGCAGCATTAAAAACAAATGCAAACTTGGGGCTTCTAAAGTCATTGTAAGACTGCATCACCATATTGGAAGAACACTGGAGACTTTTTTTTTTTTAAATCTAGAATTCTTATACATTGCATTAACCCAGGGCTACCATAAGGTCAGGCTTTCAGCACAAGTGGCTCAGTCTTTGACAGCATTATCCTCTCTTGCAGAAGCCCTTCCACTTCTAGTTGGTGTCATCCAGGCCCCTGAATCAAAAACCAAAGAGAATGTCAATGCAACAGAGAACTGCATCTCCGCAGTAGGGAAAATCATGAAGTTCCGGCCTGACTGTATCAATGTGGAGGAGGTCCTGCCCCACTGGTTGTCGTGGCTGCCCCTGCACGAGGACAAAGAAGAAGCCGTTCACACGTTCAACTTCCTTTGTGACCTCATTGAAAGGTGGGATGAACAAATACTACACATTTATTTTGAGGGTCTGCTAATTAAGCATATGTACAGTAGGTTATACATGCATTAGTCTGTTTTGCATCACTTGAAAGTGGTAATCAAAGATGGTTGTTCCCCCCCCTTTAAAAATTAATTAATTTCACCATAGGATTGAAGCAGCGGGTCTACAGAGCTGAACCCCATTCATTTCAGCTCTGGGGACCCCCTGCTTCCAGAGATTCTTATCTCGTTAGCAGGTGCTGGTAGCTATTCTGGATCGCTAGCTGGTGTTCGCATAATGGCCGCTTTCCAAAACTCCTATGGGCCAATAGTAAGTCGTGACATCATCCGGTGTTTCTTCCTATTGGCCCATGTGACGTGGGGCTTTAAACTTACAGGAGATACCAGGCTCCCCCTTCGGAGGTAAGTATCTTTGGAAGCAGGAGGTCCCCTGAGCTAAAATTAAAGCAGCAATACAGGCGGTCCTCAGTTATCCAACGGAATTCGTTCTGGAAAGTAGAGTGGGAAAGTGAAAGGTTGTTCTGGCGTCGGAAAGCGGCCCCATAGGATTGCATTGTGATGCGTCAGATATGCTGTCCGTCGTAAAGTGAAACGACTGATGGCGAGGAATACCTGTACTACATAACCACTTTTTCGTGTGTGTTTGTGTTCTGTAAAAATCCTGATTGTCTGGCTATGGCCCCAGTCACTGCGGGCGCGCGTTGGAGCACCTGGCGGCGTGTGCACCAGTTTAAGCTGCGGTCCTAGGGTCTAGATGGGACGCTTGTCAAGATTTTTAGCGGGGGCGCGGCCATGATGTCACAGGGCTGGTTCTACTGGCCTAATTGGCTGAACCGCTGCCGTGCCGTAGCCAGCGCTCGGCCGCCACGGCAAGACAAATGTCTTGTCTTTCTTGGGGTAAAACCTGCTATAGAAATCAAAGGATGCTTTAAAACACGTTAAAAATGGCAAGAGTTTATTTATTTTTTAAATGACGACAAACTAATCTCGTGCGTATGTAGATACTCCCACATACGATTTCATGTTTTTGCTGGTTCGATGGAGTTCAGCTCTGGAAACCCCCCGTTTAAAACCTAGGTAAAAATTAAAACCCGCTTGGATTGCTCTTTTAAGGTGGTCTCACTATTTCCATAAACTTTTTAGATGAAAAAGCAATATTTTCTACAGCGTACAATATAAAAACTTTTTTTTTTATACATGACGTGTACAAAAAATAAATCCGAACAATCTTATTTTCTTCACAGTAACAATCCCATTGTGCTAGGACTCAACAATTCCAATTTACCCAAAATATTTAGTATTATAGCAGATGGTGGTGTCCATGAGTCTATTAAAAATGAAGACGTGTGTGGCAAACGGCTTGCTAATGTAATTCGACAAGTTCAGGTGAGTACCTGCTATTTTCTTACAATCGTAGAGTGATCTTAAATGATATAACGAGCAAAATGGATTCCTATGTTTTGATACATAACTTCTATCAATACTACATTCATGAATATACTTGGATATATGTAACGTGACGCTGCCTGACGGTGACACTTGATGTGCTCCTTTGCATAGCAATGACCTGTAGTTCATGTGGAGGCATGTGCAGCATGTAACAGTTGTTGATCTGGAATTAAGTAATGTGGTGACCTATGTAGCATCAGGCTTAGTTGTTAGTCTTTCTGCAGCTTTTTTTCATACAGCTTCAACCTATTACATTGTGTCGGATAATTCTTAGAATTCTGTACATGCGTGCAAAATGTGTCATTCCGTTTCTGATTTTTTTCTCCTAAATTACTGCAGTGTGTTTTAAACACATTTTATGTTTCAGGCCTCCGGAGGATTGTTCACAGAATGTGTAACACAACTGAATGCAGCCCAGCAGAAAGCTTTACAGGATCTCCTCAGCACTGCGTGAAGGCCCTTACCACCACATAGCGGGGAAACTAACATCAAATAAACTTACCTCTTCTGTTTAGGTTACTTTGTTTTCGTTTTTGAGCAAAAAGAACGGTAGTGCTTATAGGCCATTTTTTTGCCAACCATGAGACCGGGTTGGCAGAAGGGAGCGCCGCACCCCCAGACTGCAAGGTGTTTTAAATGGATACTTATTGACAATGAAGATGATCCCTGCAGACCTACAAACAGCTCTAAAAGGATTATTTTTCTATCCTTTAATGTCTCCTCCCTCCTTTTACCACATTCGTGGCTAAGGTGAAACCGTTTTACATTTTCTCTTTAGTTTCCATGAATTAGGGGTTGGGGGGCTATAGTTGGGTCTTAAGACGAATGGACTATAAAATGCTAGGTGCCGGAAGGGCTTGCAATACTTAATGTAGCGCTGCTCTCAAGGCTTCTCCAGCACTAGAATGGTGTGATTAGTTCATCATTAGCTACTTGGCACGATGTGATCATCGTTAGAACCAGTTTCTCTCCACATAGTATTAACTGTACTCGATGATGAGTATGTTTGTGGGATAGAAAAAGTCCTTCTGCCCTGTGAAATCACCTACAAAACCAACGGTAAGAAGACAAAAAGCAGATGCGCAGGAAGATTCATATTGACATCAATCCCCGTCGTCTCACCCAGAAGGCTTATGAATTGATGCAGGGAAATATTTAGCTTGTGGCCCTTGAATGTGAAATGTCTTTGGCATGTCTGGCAATATCTCCACCTCTCAATAAACAGCAATGAAAAACAAACCAGCCTGTGCACAGGTTCCATGCTTGTCTGGCTCTATTCATTCAAATACTGTACGTGTAATAATACATCTCGTTGGGAGTCAAGTAGAATCTTAAATTAAACATACTTAGATACAATTTTATTGCTTTTACTAAAAGGCGGATTCTATTTCTTTTTTTACGAGCCATTCATAGTCTGATTTCTGCAAGCTCTGTATTTGCCAGGCATAGCCTACTATAACATTTTAAAATGCCTTCATGCTCAATGAAAAATTAAAGGTGTCAAAGCATTAATTGTTTGCATTCAATGTGTCTAATTATATTCTCTAGGTGCAGTCTATAGCTTACTAATATTTCTTAGTAGATTATGATTGCTTTTAAGAACTTCAGTTTGAATTTTTAGATTCCCGTTAAACTCCTGTGTGTAACCTGTTGAACAGTTTGTACTGAGACTAATAGAAAGTAACCACAGATATGCATTTTTTTGCATAGACCATGAAAGGAATACTTAAAATAAAAAAAAATTACACTTAAAGATGACTTACAGCTATTTTTTTGTTTGGCATGTTGTTGCAGTATGAATAGTTATGTAAAGCAAGTTGTCATTTAACAGTTGAATATGTGGCAACAAATTTATGCTATAATATTGGGAAGGGACGAGCACTATCCATGAGAATAATTTAAATGTATTGCCTTTCACACTTTCTATTGAACATCAATTGATCTTTGCAAATTGCAAGAAGGTAAATAAAGCTTAACATGCATTGTCCACTTCCAGAACCTTTGTTTCTGAAGTTTAAACATGGTGCTGTCTGAGAGGTTTGGTAAACTTGTGTGCCACATGGGCATACCCCTTTTGTGTGTCAAGTAATTACAACATGGCAAAAATTAGATTTTGCACATTTAGGTTGTGGGCTCCATTTGGTTATGAACAAAATAGTAAAAAAAAAAAAAAAAATATGCAATCAGACCCTTATTGTGCAGTGAAGAAATGTTGATAAACATACAGGATCAACAGCACCTTGAGCCAGTTGGAAGTATGCGGTTGTGCTGTATAGTAGTGTCAATTTTCAAAGGTATGCAACTTGATGAGGGGGGGGGCTTACAAGTGAAAAGGAAGCATTGGAAACAACTGGCACACAGTGCCTCTATGGATGTCAAATTCGAAGCACTGACTACCAGCAATCTTTGGCTTGACGGTGATCAAATACAATTTTTGAAAATTTAATTTTCACATGTATTTGTGTTCATACATCATTTAGTTGTTCTGTGCAATATGGGGGTGGGGGGTGAGGGGTTACCGTATGGTCTAATCCAGCGGTGCGCAAACGGGGGTGCAAGATTATTTGGGGGGGGCGCGGGCTGCGTGCGGGGAAACCTGGGGGCGGGCAGAGCTGTGCACGGGTGGCCAGAAGCTCCGTGCTGAGGCTGCTCTTCTGCTGTCTGTGTGAGGGGGCGGGGCTTTCCTTCCCTGCACACAGACATACCCTCCTCCTGTGTTTCCCGTCCCAGTTTTCAGCAGCATGGGGGACAGGAGCAGGCTTACAGTAGTACTTCCTCCTCCCCCCACCCCCCTCCAGGGTGAAATCGGTGACTTATGATTTTGTGTGTGTGGTGTGCCTGTTTTGGTTGTGATTGAGTGCACTGCACATGCTCGCCACTCGCCTCACACTCCCTACCCCCCTACCTCCGTTGTCAGCTGCTTTGGGGCTGTGAGGGATTGCGATTGGTGTGGGGCTGGGGTGCATCAGTACCGGGCTAGAGGGGGGGGGGATCGGTGCCGGGCTGGGGTGCGCGGCTGCTGGCGGGGGGGGGGGAAATCAGTGCTGGTAGAAGTGAGGCAGCTGGGGGAAGTGCAAGGGGAATGCTGGGGAAGTACGGTGGCTGCCGGCACCTCTTACCCCCGATCGGGCGCGCGGCGGCCATTTTTAAAAAAAAATTAGCGCTACCCCGGTTATTGCGCGGTCGAATCGGGTGGCCCCCGAGGACGGCGCTATAACGGGGCTGAGCTGTATTTGTATTTACATTGTATACCGTTTAATAAAGTTTTTTTCATGTGGTTGATTACATCAGGCAGGGGGGCCTGCGAAATGTCATGGATGGAAAGGGGGGCTCAGCATAAAAAGTTAAACTCCTAATCCTCTATTTTCTAGTGGTGCTTAAATTTTGTCTACAACCTAATTTCACATCACTCAAATTTGAGCTGTTGAAAATGAGTGCGCTATGTATTCCTGTATTCTCCATTAATAATAGGCCTTCATTTTGTTGTCTAATTCAAGTTCGTTTAATCATCTTTAGCATTACGCCCTGCACGGCTCCTAACGCAATGCATGTGTTGGAGATGTGATCATTGTTTCTGCAGGTTTATGGATGTTAGTTTGGTGTTCATACACCTAATTGTTTAGTTTGGTTGATGGATCGTTAAAGTTTATTCACTCCATTATCTGTTTTTCTTTGCAAGAGCCTTACTTTGCATGTTCTATTCTGATCCTGGTGTTTTTACTTTGCTTCAATTTCATGCTGCCCAAAGTTCACTTCTGCTGTGTTTTTGAAGTGAAACTTCTTATGAGCAAAATTGCCCGGCAGTGAATGGAGTTGATGGAGTTGGACATCACTGGTGACGGAAGTGACGTCACTGCTGGCAGATGAGGCGGTAAGTGTTGCCAGCTGCCACCAGGAGGAGTCACCGGAGAGAAGAGGAAGGCAGTGCTGGAGAGACGCACAGCCCGAGTGGTGGGCCGAACCCCCACCAAGTAGTGTGCAGAGAAGCCTACCCCCACCCCCTGTTCCTGTACTGCTGCTGGGGGGCTGGCAGAAGGCACAGCTGTGGCTGCAGCTCTGCCAGTGGGGGAAACCATAAATATAGACGTGCAAATAGCTAAAACGTGTTCTATGTCAAACTTTGTGGTTTGTCACTAAACTGTATTTTGATTTTTAATTAAAAACATCACAAATACAATTTCTGTGACACAACTGACAAAAAACAAATGTTTCACTTAAAATGCGTGTGATCGGCACAACTTTTTTTTTTTTTTTTTATGTCTCCATGTATTTTTTTGAATTTTTCTAGACCTTTCTCACGGGTCTATGAAATGATGTAACTTAAGAGTAGAAACAATAGACCATCAAAAATCTTCTGGTGTTTCTTAAAATATGCCTAATTTAAGACTAATTATTACTGGAATGCTGTCCTTACAAAGATGCAATGAAAGTTGAACCCACCACCAAACAGCTAATAAGTATTGTGTGCATTCAAATTGCTCAGACATGTCCACAAACCTGTCCCCATTATCTCGGCATACAATGCTTCCACTGCAGTCAGGGATTCTGGGTAGTGACATGCAAATAAGAACCCTTTTTTGCTTGCCTATCGCAAGATGGGTCCTTACTATAAGCTGATGTCTGCAGCATTATACTGATTTTTCAGCACAGCCTGGGTTTCAAGAAAAGTTCCACATTGAAGTCTGAGGCATCCTATTTATCTTGGCTGTGTTGAGCATTTTGTACACAAAATGCGGGAGTTACGTTTATCTACTGTATGGATGCTGCTCAAAGTTGCAAGAACAAATACAGAACTTTTTTTGTAAACAACCGTAGTATATGTTGTGGGTGTTTTTTGTAACTTGTTTCCGTAATACAAGTCCCAATAGAAAAACCAACATGTTGGACTAACATGCATTATTTTTTCACAATTCAATTTTGTTGATTAATTATATTTGTTGAGCTGATGTGGTTTTTTTTTTTTTTTAATATACATTTTCCCAGTACATGTGGCTCAATAAATCAGCTGTCTAACAGCCACCAAGGACTTTGCATCTGTATAACTTTTAGCATTCTCTCCAAGTAACAATAGACGTTCTTAGACCTTACCCAATAATATGAGCAGCCCAGAAAATCTAGGGTCCCATATGCACATATAATAAAAATACATTACAATCTTGTCATGTCCTTGATTATTTTTTATCACACAACCTTTTGCTCACAAGGGATTTGATCTCTATTGGGATACTTTAAATCTGCCTTGTGATGTCTTCAGCCCCTGGACACCGTCATATCGAACTAGTATGTATCTTTTTATTTATATAGCGCGATTAATGTACATAGCGCTTCACAGCAGTAATACACGCGACAATCATATAAATAGCATAAAACAAATAATGGATAATGGGAAGAAGTGCTTCAGACATAAAAGTAACATTTAGGTAAAGGAGTCCCTGTTACGAAGAGCTTACAATCTAAGTGAGAGACCAACTTTAAAGTTGTCTCTTAACATATCTGTGTGAGCCACAGATTGTTGCGCAATCCTGAGTGTCATGCAGCAACTTTTGGATTTATTCTACACTTTACAATATTTTTATCTTTATTTTGAACACGGGAGATCAGTTTCCCAGACACACCCGTACACAGACAACGTAGAAGGAATATTCTGTATCTTTGCCTCTGGGTCACTTTACCTGACATTGTACAACAAAAACATAACTTCCCATTGATACATACAACTCTACAGTGGTCTATTATATGAATATAGCAATGTGAAGTTGACATACACCACAAAGAATCTCTCTGCATGACGCCAACCAAACAATTTTGTTTTATAAAATATTTTACCAGGAAAAACAAAAAAAATTACAGTACCTTTTTTTGAAGTATGTCCTGGGAACATATACCCCCTTGCTAAAAACCTAGACTATGCGTTCTCAAATATAGTAGTTGATGTAATTGCTTTTGCAGTGATTAAACCCATTTAATTACCATTGTCTGCTTGTGATGTTGCACAAAACACTGGCCCATATGTACATGCACAAAAATTAGTTTGTAAATGTTACAAAGCAGGAACTTGTACACTACACAAGAAAATAAATATTATTATTAATGAGACGTATCTACCAGGTCATAGTCACCTGGAGTAAATGCTTATTTCCTAGTAGTGAATACATGTAATCATGATCCTCCTGTGGCAGGAAAGCATATTAAAGATAGGTTCTGATTTGTCAAGTGAAGAATGAAAATACAAATAGATTAAGCTTTACGCAGCACTTGAAGTTTGTGTAGCGTTAAAATGATCAAATCATGAGCCTAGGTAGGTTAATTTGCACCGACGTGGTTAATGATGAAATAAAACCACTTAACCCATGTGCCACTCCTCCAAGGCCTTTAGGTTCTTACCCAATGTGGCAAATTCTGTGATCAGAGTTTCCGTATATAACGTGCTAATAAATTCCATTTTTACCAAATAGCTGTTAAGAATTCTGTCCCTAGATGAATATGTAATGAGACTTACAATATGTCTGGTTCGACACAGAGGTTGGGGATACTGGAATTGAATAGCACTTTATATACTGAAGCTTTGATCCAAGAATTTGCTGAAGACATATTGATGACAATATAGTTTTACAGCAAGTGCATCCGTCTATTTTCTATGTTTTGGATTTTGCGTCTGACTTATTGATTCCTGCAATGTGTATCAGCTGTGAAATAATTTCCATTAGAGACTGCTGCATGTGGAAGGCGCACCGATTTATCCTGGTATTCAAATGATCAACCAATGTTTAAAGGACGAGTTTTACACGGGTGGAGCATATGGTGGTATACTAATTGTGATGGTAGGGGGTAGCCAGCCATCATAATAAAGGTGAAGCCTGGCTGGCTGCCCCTAAAAACTGTGTGTAATGGGCTATCTGTGTAAGTCCATAGGGCCAGTAATGTGTTTTAATGTATCCTCTGTAACCATGGTTCCTTAAACTATCCCCAGTGAGCTCATAAGCTTTGAATGTCCTGTGTATTTAGGACCCCTTATGGGAAATAGCTGCAGGACCAGTACCTTGGGAAGAGGATTTTAAGGGTGGATGTTGGGGTAAAATATGTGTAAAGTGTTGCTGACCGTTTCTACCGGTAGTACTGTAATTGTACCCGGAAATTGTGCATGTTTTGCGGGTATGCGTCTATGCATAAAGACGGTGTGTTTTGGAGTACTAACGTAACCCTATGTAATATCATTGCCCTGCCAGCAAGTTCTACAACCAAGTTTTTAAACGGTGCAGGATCCTATTTTAAAACCAAGTTGTAGAATCCAACTTCAAGTTTTAGAGCCCAAGTTCTCATTTCGTGATACAATGTATTTGTATGTGTAATCCATTGCTATGAAGGCAGCACCTTTAATAACATTAGCCGAGGTGTCAGCATGGCAATGCTGGATCAAAGGGATGGATGAGCTAGGTGTTAGGTCATCTGGCAGGCGGGGAAGGGCGGAGGAACAGATCTGGGATGGGCTCTCAGTGGGTGAGACACTTTGTTGTAGCCAGACTCTGGGGAGCCTACCCAGTGGGTGGTAATGGGCTGGTCAGGGAAAGCCGTTGCCGAGATGGAGCTCATAGGCACGATTTCCATTGGCCAGTTCATATTTCCCACCTTGCCAGCAACCTGAGCCTAAGCACGCCCCCTCCTTTATTTACAGCCAGGCAAGCCTCCAGTTCGCGATTGGCTGCTGTGTACATCCCACAGTGGGTGTGCAGCTCATTGGTCTGAAAAGGGAACCATCTCCTCCCGTGCCAGAACACACACACACACACACACACACACACTCTCACCATTGTGTCTCTCTCACCTTCCCCCAGTGTCTCTCACCTTCCCCCCCAGTGTCTCTCTCACCTTCCCCCAGTGTCTTTCTCACCTTCCCCCCCAGTGTCTTTCACTCTCACCTTCCCCCTAGTGTCTCTCTCTCACCCCCCTCCCACCCCAGTGTCTCTCACCTTCCCCCCAGTGTCTTTCTCTCTCACCTTCCCCAGTGCCTCTCTCACCTCCTCCCAGTGTCTCTCTCGCCTCCCCCCAGTGTCTCTCTCAACTACCCCCAGTGTCTCTCTCACCTCCCCCCAGTGTGTCTCTCCACTCCCCCCAGTGTCTCTCCACTCCCCCCAGTGCCTCTCTCACCTCCCCCCAGTGTCTCTCACCACCCCCAGTGTCTCCCACCACCCCCAGTGTCTCCCACCTCCCCCCAGTGTCTCTCTCACCTCCCCCCAGTGTCTCACCTCCCCCCAGTGTCTCTCTCACCTCCCCCCAGTGTCTCACCTTCCCTGCAGTGTCTCTCTCACCTTCCCCAGTGTCCCTCCCCCTCCCCCCAATATGTCACCCATCTCCATGTCTCTCTTTCTCTCCCCCTCCCCCCAATATGTCTCCCACCTCTCCATTTCTCTCTCCCCCTCCCCCCAATATGTCTCCCACCTCTCCATTTCTCTCTCTCCCCCTACCCCCAATATGTCTCCCACCTCTCCATTTCTCTCCCTCCCCGCAATATGTCTCCCACCTCTCAATTTCTCTCTCTCCCTCTCCCACCAATATGTCTCCCACCTCTCCATTTCTCTCTCTCCCCCTCCCCCCAATGTCTCCCATCTCTCCATTTCTCTCTCTCCCCCTCCCCCCAATATGTCTCCCACCTCTCCGTTTCTCTCTCTCTCCCCCCAATATGTCACCCACCTCTCCATTTCTCTCTCTCCACCTCCCCCCAATATGTCTCCCACCTCTCCATTTCTCTCTTTCTCTCTCCCTCCCCCCAATATGTCTCCCACCTCTCCATTTCTCTCTCTCCCCCTCCCCCCAATATGTCTCCCACCTCTCCATTTCTCTCTCTCCCCCTCCCCCCAATATGTCTCCCACCTCTCCATTTCTCTCTCTCCCCCTCCCCCCAATATGTCTCCCACCTCTCCATTTCTCTCTCTCCCCCTCCCCCCAATATGTCTCCCACCTCTCCATTTCTCTCTCTCTCCCTCCCCCCAATATGTCACCCACCTCTCCATTTCTCCCTCTCTCCCCCTCCCCCCAATATGTCACCCACCTCTCCATTTCTCTCTCTCCCCCTCCCCCCAATATGTCTCCCACCTCTTGTAGAGGGAGAGGGGGTTGGCCCGGTATTAAAGGGGTTGCACCCCATATGGCCACCCCCTGACCTCACCAGGGAGGCAAGGGGTTAACTGGACTGCGGTCCAGGAAGGTGGTTTACACCTTGTCATGTCATGAAAATGTATGTTCCGCTGTTCCCATGTTTCATTATAATCCTGTATTTTAAAGATGTTTTAAAGTTCATTTCTGTATCTCCAGTTCTGGAGGTCGCAGAGAGTTGATATTTGGCCAATATGTGGAGTCACTGTAGGCATTAAGAACTGGCAAATTTCGACCCACTGAGCCCACCAGAATGGAACTGGCAAATTTCGACCCACTGAGCCCACCAGAATGGAACTTATTAATATGTGTAGATATTAAAGTGTATATGTATGGTATTTTGGATCTGCCCTGAAAATGCAGACTCCATCTGCTATGCTAATAGGTCATGAAGGGCAGCCGGCTGATTGAGCCTAAGCACTGTGATCAAAAGTTAACTGCCTGATTGTTTACACAAAGTACTAATCAACAGATCAAGTACTAATCAACAGACTTTGCCACTCTAATTGTTACCCGAGGGTGGAGAATCATCAAACTGGAGTGGTTTGTAAGTGTTATGTCTACACCTACAAACAATGCAGATACTTCATTTGATAGACTGGTCGTCGCCCCTGATTTAATTATGGGGCTACCCATAGAGTCCCAGTACACATGGGCTAATTAGCTGGGGGGCTGGGTTAATCTGTGTCTCCACGTTAGGGATTGGATACAGATAATTGTTCATCAATAGTCTGTATTCAATGTTAAGAATAGGGTTACACAGGTATATAAACTGTGTCAACCCTACAGTTTTTAGTTGTGCTTCTGATTCCACCTGGAATGTCACCGGATTGCTGGAGAATTGCTAGCTGATACTTCTCCATCCCCCAACCCTAAGTAAGTGTTACCTTCTTGTCTGTTAATTGTACTATATTGCTGTGTTCACCTTTTTTAAGGAATAAATATATTTTATTATATCTAAGCCTCGTTCAGGTCAACCCAGATATTTGGTGTTCATTATATCTTGTCATAAGCTACCGTGACAAGCTCTATAATTAACTGGTGGCAGGGCGGGATTGAACTGAACCTATATTACAGTGTTCTGTGGTACTCTGTCATATAGTGGGAACTCGAGAGTAATTGCGAGTTCCTGGGACTAAAGATATTGAACACACAGTAGTGCAATAATTAACACAAGTTGTAACACCACCTCACTGCTGCGACCGTGAACCATGAGCGAGGCTGAAGGCTCATCCAACATGAGGACCCGAGCTCAGCTGCAGGACAAGTGCCGTGAATATGGACTGCCCTATGAGAACCAGGAGGTCGCAGACATGGTTGACGCAATCGGTGACTATGAAGCCCGGCTTGCAGAGCCTCAGGATACGGCTCAGCTTGCCCTTATTCAGCCACACGGAGATCAGGGAAGGAACCCAGTGCCAGGGCGGCGGAATCTCGGGGAGGGAACGAGTGCACCTCCCGGGAGCAGTGCAGCAGGAGGGGTACTGGTTGCTGCGGCTACCAGTCCGTTCACCCCTGAAATGTTGGCGCTGATTACTGCGTGGGGAGACAAAGGGACACCGGAGGAGCGGCTGCAGTTTATCACTATGGCAGTGAACAGACCCGCTTATTGCCCCCCTGTCCAAACCAACAACGATTAACTCAAACTGGATCAGCACAGTCTCACCAAGTTCGTGGAAGGTACTGATCAGATAGACAGTTTTCTAAAGAACTTTGAAACACAGTGTCGGCGGTACAAAGTGCTTCCCAGCATAGGGTTGCACGTTTGGACCCCTTACTGGCTAAGCAGACAATGATGGCGCTTCCAGATGAGTATGCTGATGACTATGACCACCTGAAAGAACTGTTACTGTTTCAGTACGGTTTTACCCCTGAAGCCTACCGGGGTAAATTCCGGCAGGAAGAGAGGCAGCCCCAGGAGTCCAATGTTACCTACGTGACCCGCATGGCTTTGTACGGGATACGCTGGGTGGAGGGCTATGAGGCATGGACTTACCAACGCCTACTGGACCTCATCTTTCAGGAGCAGCTCATGCAGCAGTGCCCGCTGGCGGTAAGGGCTTGGGTGTACGACCAGGAGCCCAAGACTTGCCAGGAGGCGGTGAGGCTTGCAGACAACTACGTGGCCAGCTGAGCCCTGATGACCACCAAAGCAGTAGCCAAGGCGGCGGTGGCAGCGGCACCGGCCAGAAAGTCTGCCAATACCCCCCAATGGACTCAGAGGCCGCCTGCGGGCAGCAGTCCACCGAAGGCGGGGGAGCTCCGGCACGAGCGCCGGTGCTACAACTGCAACTGCCCTGGTCACATCAGACCAGATTGCCCGGAACCCCTGCGTTCCAGCGGACCCCATCAGGGGCAACGTACCCCAGCTGTGAAGCCGGTAGCCCGCGTGCGGGTGGCTTCCACCACAGACTCCGGACCGGTCATGGAACCAACTCCCAGCGAGACGTCTCATGCAACGCCTGTCCCGGTTTCATCGGTGCCTACAACCAGGAGCGGAGGTCATCTCAGCGCGGACCTGCAGCAGACGGACGGCCAGAGCAGACATCTCACCCCGGTCACAGTCGGTGACCGGCAAGCAGTCGGCTTGCTGGATTCAGGAGCTGCAGTGACCCTGGTCCGACCTGATATGGTCCGGCCAGAGGAATTACTCCCAGGCCCTGGGATACAGATCACTGGGGCCGACGGAGAGCCACGTTTCTTGCAAGTGGCCAGGATCTTTTTGGATTGGGGGAGGGCCAGGGTGTGCGAGAGGTGGGGGTTTTACCCGGTTCGGATGCCGATGTTCTTGTTGGCAACGATCTGGGTCTGATGACCTGCACCTACGACCGAGTGCCCAAACCCGCTGCAGTGGCGGCGTTTACCCGGAGCCAGACAGCGGCAATGGCGGCGGCACCAGTCCCCCAGCCTTTGGGACCAACGTTAGCGGAGGGCGCAGAGGAGCCCGGGGAGGTAAGCCAGGATCAGTTGCAACCACAGACTGACTTACTGTTCCCCTTCCCCATTCTCCGGACAATGAGATGACTGGGGGGTGGCCAGAATTAGGAGCCCAGTTTAGGGAGGCAGTGAAGACAGACCCTACCCAGGCCGGCGTGAGACTTCGGGCGTCCGAATCTCAGGCAGGAGAAGGCACTGAGCACTGCCTATGGGATAAGGGACGCCTGTATAGAGAAGAAGGGAACCCAGGGATAGAGGAGGGATTGACTGGTAAGCGACAGCTAGTAGTGCCCCAAGGGTACCGACAGCAACTGTTACGGGTAGCTCACTCTATTCCGTTAGCGGGACATCAGGGGGTCAACAGAGTGCGAGCCCGGTTATTACAGCGTTACTACTGGCCGGGGGCATCTCGAGATGTGGGCACTTTCTGCCGCTCTTGTGATGCCTGCCAGCGAGTGGGTAAGGCGGGCGACCGTGTGAAGGCACCCCTGAAACCCCTACCGATAATAGGGGAACCCTTCCAGAAAGTAGCGATGGATCTTGTAGGACCCCTTATGATTCCTAGCAGGTCAGGGAAGCGCTACATCCTCACGGTGGTGGATTTTGCCACCCGGTACCCTGAGGCGGTAGCGCTTGGCACAATAGATGCCAAGATAGTGGCAGTAGCTTTGCTGAACATTTTTTCTAGGGTAGGTTTCCCTAGTGAGGTCCTAACCGATCAGGGGTCGCAGTTCATGAGTGAACTGTTACATTGTCTCTGGGATGCATGCGGTGTACAGCACCGGCGCACTACCCCTTACCATCCCCAGACAAATGGATTATGTGAGAGGTTTAACGGTACCCTGAAGCAGATGCTTCGGACCTTTATTGAGGCGGAGGGGAAAGACTGGGAGATTCATTTACAGCACTTGCTGTTTGCCTACCGAGAGGTACCGCAGGAATCTACAGGCTTCTCCGCCTTCGAGCTACTATATGGTCGCAGGGTACGTGGACCTCTGGACCTATTCCGTGAGGGATTGGAAGGGGAGGCTACTGCTACTGATGCTTCAGTGATACAGTATGTAGTAGATCTCCGAGACCGGTTAGAGATGCTCATGGGGGTGGCCCAGGACCACCTCAGGGCCGCTCAGACCAGGCAGAAGCAATGGTATGACCGGAATGCCCGTAGCAGGGAATTCATCCCAGGACAGCAGGTGCTTGTTCTCAAACCCACTCGGGAGAACAAGTTGATGGCTGCCTGGTCGGGACCGTACTCGGTCATCCGAAAGGTGAATGAGTACAACTACGTTGTACAGGTAGAGCCTGAGAGGCATAAAACATATCACGTCAATATGCTGAAAGAATACAGAGCACCGAGTATGGGAGCAGTAATGGCCATTTGTAGCCCACTGCTGGAGTATCCGGCAAGCAATGCCCTGCCTGATATCCTAGGGGAGGCTAGGCAGGAAAACACTGTGGAGCAGGTAGAGATAGGGGCACAGTTGAGTGCTAGGCAGCAGGTAGAAGCCAGGGACATGCTAGCTAAGTTTAGGACCCTCTTCACTGACATGCCAGGGAACACACATCTCACAAAACACCCAGTGCACACAGGGGACCTGCAGCCTCTGCATAAGCACGCTTATAGAGTGTCAGCAGAGGTGAAGACCAGTATGCAAAGGGAGATAGAGGAGATGCTGACCCTAGGGGTAATTACTCTGTCCCAGAGTCCTTGGGCAAGCCCGGTAGTTCTAGTTCCTAAGAAGGACAAGGCCACCCGGTTTTGTGTGGACTACCGCTTGCTCAATGCTGGGACGGTATCAGATGCCTATCCCATGCCCCGCATGGATGAGTTACTAGATGAACTTGCAGTGGCAAGGTATCTGACCACCATGGATTTGAGCAAAGGCTATTGGCAAATCCCCCTGACCCGGGAGGCTAGGAAGAAGTCAGCATTCATCACTCCAAGTGGCCTCTATGAGTTTTTGGTGATGCCATTTGGGATGAAGAATGCCCCGGCTACCTTCCAACGCCTGGTCAATAGGTTACTGGAAGAGATGCAGAGCTATGCCAGGGCTTACTTAGATGACATTGCTGTCTTTAGTAATTCCTGGGACTCCCATTTAGGACATGTAGCTGCGGTGCTAGATAGGATCAGGGAGGCTGGGCTTACATTGAAACCCACTAAGTGTATGGTAGGGATGGCAGAGGTCCTGTACTTAGGGCACAGGGTGGGTGGAGGGCACCTCAAACCAGAGCCAGCTAAGGTAGAAGCCATAGTTCAGTGGCCTGTTCCAAAAACCAAGAAACAGGTCATGGCATTTTTGGGCACCGCAGGGTACTATAGGAAGTTTGTCCCACAGTACAGCGCCGTGGCCAAACCCCTGACTGATTTGACTAAGAAGCAACTGCCTGTGCTTATCACCTGGACTCCTGCCTGTGAAACTACTTTCCAGGCACTGAAAACTGCGCTTGCTGGGGACCCCATACTGGCTGCCCCAGACTATACCAAACATTTCCTCATACAGAGTGATGCCTCGGACTATGGCATTGGGGCTGTGTTGAGCCAAGTGGGGGACGACAGTAGACAGCACCCTGTGGTGTACCTCAGCCGAAAACTACTCCCCAGAGAAGAGGCCTATGCCACCATTGAGAAAGAGTGCTTGGCCATTGTGTGGGCACTCAAAAAACTCCAGCCCTATGTGTATGGAAGGGCTTTCACGGTCCTCACAGACCACAACTCCCTGAGTTGGCTGCAGAGGGCATTAGGGGAGAATGCCAAGTTGCTAAGGTGGAGCTTGGCCTTGCAAGAGTTTGAGTTTACTATTCAGCACAAAAAGGGTAGTGAAAACAGCAATGCTGATGGACTTTCACGTCAGGACTATCCCTCTGAGACTGAGTTCGTTAAGGGTGCCAGCAGTGCCCCACTCCCCGTTAGGGCCAGTGGGCCACAGATCACCCATTAAGAAGGGGAGGTGTAGAGGGAGAGGGGGTTGGCCCAGTATTAAAGGGGTTGCACCCCATATGGCCACCCCCTGACCTCACCAGGGAGGCAAGGGGTTAACTGGACTTCGGTCCAGGAAGGTGGTTTACACCTTGTCATGTCATGAAAATGTATGTTCCCCTGTTCCCATGTTTCATTATAATCCTGTATTTTAAAGATGTTTTAAAGTGCATTTCTGTATCTCCAGTTCTGGAGGTCGCAGAGAGTTGATATTTGGCCAATATTTGGAGTCACTGTATGCATTAAGAACTGGCAAATTTCGACCCACTGAGCCCACCAGAATGGAACTTATTAATATGTGTAGATATTAAAGTGTATATGTATGGTATTTTGGATCTGCCCTGAAAATGCAGACTCCATCTGCTAGGCTAATAGGTCATGAAGGGCAGCCGGCTGATTGAGCCTAAGCACTGTGATCAAAAGTTAACTGCCTGATTATTTACACTAAGTACTAATCAACAGATCAAGTACTAATCAACAGACTCTGCCACTCTAATTGTTACCTGAGGGTGGAGAATCATCAAACTAGAGTGGTTTGTAAGTGTTATGTCTACACCTACAAACAATGCAGATACTTCATTTGATAGACTGGTCGTCGCCCCTGATTTAATTATGGGGCTACCCATAGAGTCCCAGTACACATGGGCTAATTAGCTGGGGGGCATGGGTTAATCTGTGTCTCCACGTTAGGGATTGGATACAGATAATTGTTCATCAATAGTCTGTATTCAATGTTAAGAATAGGGTTACACAGGTATATAAACTGTGTCAACCCTACAGTTTTTAGTTGTGCTTCTGATTCCACCTGGAATGTCACCGGATTGCTGGAGAATTGCTAGCTGATACTTCTCCATCCCCCAACCCTAAGTAAGTGTTACCTTCTTGTCTGTTAATTGTACTATATTGCTGTGTTCACCTTTTTTAAGGAATAAATATATTTTATCTAAGCCTCGTTCAGTTCAACCCAGATATTTGGTGTTCATTATATCTTGTCATAAGCTACCGTGACACCTCTCCATTTCTCTCTTTCTCTCTCCCTCCCCCCAATATGTCTCCCACCTCTCCATTTCTCTCTTTCTCTCCCCATTATGTCTCACACCTCTCCATTTATCTCCCCCTCCCCCCCAATATGTCTCCCACCTCTCCATTTCTCTCTTTCTCTCCCCATTATGTCTCACACCTCTACATTTCTCTCCCCCTCCCCCCAATATGTCACACACACTCACCTCATCACACGGCACTCAGGAAGTCAAAGCCTGTGCTGCATGAGCTGTGCAGCACAGCGCCACCTAATGGCTGCAGGAGAAATTGCAGCTACAGAACTCCTTTTCTCTCTGCTTCTCTGCAAAATCGCCCCGCCGCCTGCACCCCCCCCTAAACAATCTTGCGCACGCCCCAGTTTGCACACCTCTGCTCTAATGCTTCCTCAATATTAGAGATCCATATGCACTAGCTCTTGATAGCGACGTGGTTGATATTGCAGGTTTGCACGGTGCACCTGGTGCCAGATATGATTTCTTGAGAACACTATCCATCTTTTTATCCATGTCATCCTTTAATGATGCTGTGTCATCAACTGGTAGGGTGGTTTTCCTTGTAATTGGTCTCTGCTGCCTCCATTTTCGGAGTTACTTCCCAGAATTCCACCACCCTTTGTCCAAAAGGATATATTTTGTTGAATTTTTTGGGGAATCTCTAGTTTTTTTTTTATCAGGCTGAGCCCATTCTGCTTGTACTGTATCCTTAATCACTTGATGGATTGGAAAACATCTGATCTTTCTTTGGGTTCGTCCAAATAATTTGTCTGTTCTCTGATTTACCTTCTAAACCTCTAATTTCAATGTTTCCCTTATTGCTTTTATTAGAGGTTGCACCAGTTCTAGATTTAATTCTGATTCTGCTGTCTGAACCTATTGCTCTGAGGAATCACAGTATTCTGCTTCTGAGAAATGTGAATACTGTAACTCTGATTGGTCAGATGAGGACTCCCTCATTTTATCCAAACTGGTTTGATATCTTGATCTCTTTTGTGTTGGCTCAGTTGCTTGCTGTGCTGCTGACTTAACGCTCTGAGTTACTGTATCTTTTGTCCATGACATAAAACTATTCACCTGTTCATTTGGATCCCCTGCTACTGCTTTAAGACAAATCAACAAAGTTGATCACTGTATCACAGAAGAACTATGGTGGCAAAAAAAACCATGAATTTAGTACTGCATAATCAACTCTCTTAATAATAATAATAATAGCATGTTTTTGTATAGCACTGCTAGTTTTACGCAGCACTTTACAGAGACATTTAGCAGGCACAGGTCCCTGCCCGTGGAGCTTACAATCTATTTTTTGGTGCCTGAGACACAGGGAGTGACTTGCCCAATGTCACAAGGAGCCAACACCAGGAATTGAACCAGGTTCCCCTGCTTCAAACTCAGTGCTAGTCAGTGTCTTTACTCACTGTGCCATCCCTTCTCCCCCTGCTGCAGCGCACACTGTGGCGTGTGCTGCAGGAAAAAGAACTGCCCCTCAATGGGGCCGGGCCCGCTTATTGCCTTGGCCGCTGCGTTGTGCGACCAGATTGTTCGGAAAACAGTAAAACTGTCTTCAGGAATGGCGACGGAGTGCTGGCTACACCCCCGGCGGTTCAGCCAATGAGGGCGAACCTGCCGGGGGACGCCATGGTCGCGGCCCAATTCACGCCCCCTCCTCCCACTCCCATCTTTCCCTTGCAGCTCTGCACAGACCGGGGATCACAACTGCACGCGCCGCCAGCCTGGCAGGTGCGCGTGCAGCGCCGACACCGGGGCCGTAGCCTTAGTCAAAGGCATTCGCAGAGCAAGTACAATGCGCGGTGGCCATTACAGAGGGCTTGCGTATGTGCAGTGCAAGGATATAGCGTCGGGCTTTCCGCGGGGAACTACAGGCCCCAGCAGCCACTGGGTTTGCAGCTTACATGGCATGAACCACCCAATAGGGCTGTAGCATCCCCCTGCAGGGATTTGATGCATTTCGTGTGCTGGGACACGCTAGTCAGTCGGATCTGGGACAAGGTCAGGGTATGTTGTATGTGCAAGTGTCGTTGGCACCTGCACTAGGCCAGAAATTCCCCTGTTAGGCCCCAGCTGGGCCCCAACTGGGCCCCAACTCCCCTCAGTTTGTGGTTGCTGCAGGGACAGGCCCATGATATAGGGACACGGCCCCTGTAGCATAAGTGTGAGGGACACAGCCAAGACGTGGTTGCATCCTGGCACCAGGTTGTCTGGGACCAGATCACCAACTACAGAGAGAGACATTCTGCATGGTGGCACCGTCCACGCGGGACACCACCCAACGTAGAGGCGGAGGCTTCGCGGATACCTTCCTTGGATCCGTGGATCCCATCTTACAGAATCTGTGCGTCTAGGTGTTGGAGCACCCGGCAGGTACCTCATCTTACCACATGAACTAACAATACACATGGTAGCTGGGCAGCGCTGTCTCACATACTTGGGTGGGTGATTGACTCTGTGTACCCCAGGGTGGTTGGGTGCCTAGGGTCCTCTCTGTGTTTTGGGGTAAACTCAATCTGGGGTGCGGACATGGTGTGGGATACAGCCCTGCGAGGCCTGAGTGCAACTGCATACAGGCATACCCCGCTTTAAGGACACTCACTTTAAGTACACTCGCGAGTAAGTACATGTCGCCCAATAGGCAAACGGCAGTTCACGCATGCGCCTGTCAGTACGTCCTGAACAGCAATACCGGCTCCCTACCTGTACCGAAGCTGTGCACAAGCGGGGAGACTATAGAGCATGTTACAAATGTGTTATTTACATCAGTTATGCACGTATATGACGATTGCAGTACAGTACATGCATCGATAAGTGGAAAAAAGGTACTGCTTCACTTTAAGTACATTTTCGCTTTACATACATGCTCCGGTCCCATTGCGTATGTTAATGCGGGGTATGCCTGTATATACGTATATGTTATTATTCTTCTACATGCAGTAAAACTGTTATCTGTACAAACGTGTTTCATTGCCTGGGTTTCCTGTAACGGGGTTATCCCACATAGTAGGATCCCGTACAGGTGGAGGCGCTACCGACTACAGACTCAGATACACCCCAAGCTCCCAGCAGCGGAAGCTCAGCCCTCCTGTGAGCCGCAGGTAAATCAGCACACACAACGGAGCTGCCATATCTCCCAGGGGGTAGGGGAAAGTACACTACATTTGGAGGCACTGCTGAGATCTCAGATCTGGGGTGCCCTACTCAGCAGTCCAAATTGTGAACCAATCCAACCTCCATGTTTATGCCCTCGCCCCAACAAGTCCACGACTGGGCCTTAGAGCTCCGAGAACCTCCGCAACACGTGGTTGCAGTGGGAGGAGTACCCGCCCTCACCTCAATATTTGCTGTCCGCGACCAATTGAAAATGGCCCCTGGTATGAGCGACATCAGAATCATTAGTAGGAAATATGACACCGCCTGCCAGGGGAGTGCTGTGGTATTGGCCACAGGGCAAGAGATATGCCCAGAAAATGCCCCACAAGTTATATACCTGACAGAGACTTTGCTCGCAGGGTGCCCACTCATATACCCCAAACTAGCATTCCCCAAGGTTATTTCCCATCCTGGACCCTCCACATGGGTTCCCCCGCTGAGTCTCTACCTCCTCCTACATCCCAGGGAGTGGAGGACCACAAACGTAGCAACCAGTATGCCAGCGAGGCCAGATGTACCTGTAACCTTCACCCCAAGTGCCCTGCAAGGAGCCATAAGCTGGGCTGGGAGCCACCCACAGTCGCCACCCCCCTATCCAACCGGCGAGGATTTCCACGCTCGCCCCCAGACGGGCAATGATAGTCGCTTGTCAAGTGGCGGCTCAGTACTAGAAGTATCTTTACCACAATTAGTGGAAGCTCTGACCATCTCTTCACAAGCACAAAATTATAGGAAGCTTAAGACCTACTCTGGGATGACCCCTACCCCAAAGGGTGAAGAAGAGATCGGGTCCTTGCGGGAACACACCCTCAAGGTACTTTATGAATGGCCCTGCACTGAAGTGGCCGAAATGCCAACGGATAATGGAGGGCATCCACTCGCCAACCTCTACCTTGGTCAGTATACATCGCGATCAAGATGCCGACTTCTCGGTGCATAGGATCGTGGATCTGCTGAAGCGTGTCTACAGAAAAGATGAGAATGAAAGCGAACTGTGATCCAAATATTATGGCCTGAAGCAGAAGGACAGGGAAGACCTATCCATCTTCCTTCAACAGATTCAACTGGTCCTCTGGAAACAGAGGAATCACGACCTCATCCCCGCCTCCACGGTGGATGAGTACCGTCGCAAACAATTTCATAGAGGGGCCATCCCCACTCATAACATACTTTCAAGGATTAGTCTTTGGCTGGAGTGGATCCCAGTGGCAGAAACAGCAGGGAGTGTGGTAAGGGTCACAAGCAGAGGTCAGAAGCAGGCGGCAGATAGTTTAGTAGGGGTCACAAGCAGAGCTCAGCGGCAGGCGGCAGATTGCGTAGTCGGAGTCACAAGCAGCCATTGGCAACGAGGAGACTGGAGCAGGACAATAGCAAAAGCACAGCAGTAAACACAAGAACCTAGCAAGAGCTGACGAACCAGTATAAACAGGCACTGACAGACAGGAAGGGGAAGTTTATATAGGCAGGTTGAGAGTAGAGCAGAGGTGTCAGGTTACAGGGTCTTGAATGTTCCTTGAGTAAGCTAGCAGAGCAGCAGCATTACCGATGGACAAGTATGGGTACTGCAAGCTTAGAACATGACACATAGTGATCATGATTAGGTGCTCTTTACTACAAGCGCCTTCCCCAACCTTTGAGGACCTACTAGGAGTGGTAAAAGAATATGAGTCGTATACAGGCTTACATGCTTCCAAAAAGGACAAAGAGCCCCGCAAGGGTGAATCCAAAGGAGTATCAGCCCCAAAGGTCAAGAAGACAAACAGCACTGAGGAGGATCCTCCTCCCCAGTCACCTACCACCAAGTCCAGAATGTCAGGGAGAGTATCCCCCACTATCGGGCCCCCTGGACCCGAGTGGCCTAATCTGCTTCAGCTGCGGCCAAAAGCGCCACTTCTCGCAGGACTGCCTTGAGAGAGAAAAAAAACTCCCACCAGAATGTTCCATCCCAAGGCCATGATTTGCAATGTTCAGACCACCGAAACAACCTCCCCACCCACAGAGGATGCACCAACCCCAACACACGATGACACCTCATCATTGGACGCTTACCGTCGCGTAGAACCGTCTGCCATCATCCGTGTCCTCATGGACGGAGTATACGCCTCGGCCTTGCTGGACACAGGGTCCCAGGTGACCATTGTGTACCACCCGTTCTATGACCTTCATCTTAAGCACCTGCCCTTGCAGTCAGCTGACAAGATGAAGCTGTGGGGTCTCAGTCATGAAGAGTACCCCATCGACGGAATAGTACAGGTTCGGCTGTAAATAGTCACACATCATGGATATAGTGGGCGCCAGTATGCCCTGAGACTTGGGATCACCCAAGTTCTCCGCTCATATTGGGAACCAACACCAACGAAGTGCGGGCAGTAATTTGAGCCTACTTACAAGACACATGCGAGCTACCCCTGTCTGCTCTACCAATCCACCCAGTGCTACTAGAGGAGTGCTGCAAGGTATCTGCCCAAGATGGGCATGAGGTCATCTACAACTTCCGAGCAGGGGTAAATGAGATTCCCCCAGGGGGAGTGAAGCGCATGGCCACAGTGTGTTGTTATCCGGGCTGAGACGAGAACGACCACCTTTTCTCCCTAGAGAACACATCTGAGGAGGATGCCCACAGAGGCTACAAGCTGGTGCCCGAAGTGTGGGAATGGACATCCAAGCTGCCGGAAAGGATTAAGGTGTTCGTACAGAACCTTTCGCCGTACCCCATGGCCTTCGATCATGGTCAGAAATTAGGACAATAAACCCCGTTACTCCCTTCGAAACGATGGCAGCGCAAGCGATCACCACCACAGTACAAGATCCGTCAGCTGGGCTGGCCTTCGATTTCGGGGACTCAATCCTGTCAGCCGAGTGGAAAAAGCAGCAGACGGCCAAGTTAGAGGAACGAAGGGAAGTATTCTCCACTAGTGACATGGATGTGGGCTGCAGCCGAAACACCCAGCACACCATCCGGTTAAGTGATACCACTCCCTTCCGAGAACGGTCCCGTCGTATCACCCCTCTAGATGTGGACGACGTGAGAGACGTCCTACAAGAAATGGAAACGGTGGGGATTGTGACCGAATCTCGTAGCCCATACGCGTGTTACGCCGGTGCTGCCCGCAGACCAGACCCGTCCTCTGAGCTGAAGGGGGAAGTGGTAATACACGCACCCACAGCAAAGGGAGCATGTCCGGAGTTTGGTATGAAGTGTTGCCAGGCCAGGGTTAGTAAGGTAGACAATACTTGCCGGTACCGGTTGTAGAGATAGAGTGAAGGATGCCACGCCGAAGTCAGGGAGTGGAGAGTGGAGATAGGTCGTTGTCCAAGCCGTGTTCAAGGGGTTAACAGAGTGAGCGTTGTCCAAGGAGTGCCGAGATCGAGAGCCAGAGGGGGTAGTCGTACGAGCCGCATCAGAACCTGTGAAAACACTGAGAGAATCCTGAAGTACTTCCATACAGAGACTATGTCGAGCAAAGACTGAGAGCAGAGAGGAGCTAGATAAAGCAGGAAGGTCCAATTAGGAACGGAGGCGGGACAGGAAGTGCTACAGGGAGACACTGCAGATTGGTGCAGGCATAACAGGCCAGGTGAGTCTTGTTGGTAACCTGAGTATGCCCGTGCAGTGTGCGGGGGCGGAGCCTGAGGTCCGGGGGACGGGAAGAAGAGTGTGCAGACTGAGCGTGCTCCGTAACGCGTGTACGTGCGTGAACCGAGCCAGTGGATGGTGCAGGTGTGCGTGCAGGTGGGCGCACCCGGCGCTGAGCAGGGGATGCGCCGAGGGGGGTGATCCCGCGACGGCGGCAGGGGTGAGGAGCCGTGGAGGCCGGTAAGGTAGGTTTGTTTTGTGTGTCCAGGGGCTCCCTGCGGGAAGGGGGTGCTCTGTGTGGGAAGCGTGGAGAACGCCGATTCCTGACAACGCGTCACCAATCGTGGGGGTGAGAAAGAAGAATGGATCGGTCCGCATGTGTATAGATTACCGGACGCTAAATAATCACACCATACCTGACAAATATACCCTTCCGCGGATCGAAGAACTCCTCAACACGCTGACCGGGAGTCAATGGTTCAGTGTGCTGATCTGAGATCGGAGTACTATCAGGTACCGATGAGCGCAGAGGACCAGGAAAAGACGGCATTCATGTGTCTTCTGGGCTTCTACCAATTTACCCGTATGCCCCAAGGCATATGCGGAGCCCCAGCAACGTTTCAATGCCTGATGGAGAAAACCATAGGTGACATGTATCCGTGGGAATGTTTGGTCTACCTGGGCGATATCATCGTCTTTGGTAAGACCCTGGAAGAGCATGAAGAACACCTGCTGAAAGTGCTGGACCAGGATGGACTGAAGCTGTCCTTAGATAAGTGCCACTTCTGTCGCATGTCCGTGACTTATGTGGGACATATAGTGTCAACGGAAGGGATAGCAATTGACCCTGCCAAAATAGAAGCTGTGGTGAACTGGCTCAGACCCGAGAATGTCGTTGAACTCCGTACATTCCTAGGCTTCTGCGGCTACTACCTCTGTTTCATGGATGGGTATTCCAGTCAAGCGAAAGTTCTTAACAACATCCTAAAAATATACCCCGAGGATACCAAGCAGAAGGCCACCTCTTTGAAAACGCCATTTGGCAACAAGTGGATGGCCGCCTGTGAAACGGTTTTTGATGGCCTGAAGAAGAGCTTGACAGAGACGCCCGTTCTGGTGTACGCTGACTCCGAGCAGCCCTACATTCTGCAGCCCTACATTCTTCATGTAGACGCGATTCTCAATGGCCTAGGTGCAGTCTTGCACCAGAAATACCCGGCTGGTCTCCGACCAGTGGCCTACGTCAGCCGCAGTGTGACTCCCAGCGAGCATAATTATCCAGTCCATAAGATGGAATTCCTCGCTCTCAAATGGGCAACCTTTGAGGTACGGACGGATAACAATCCGTTAACGTACATAATAACATCCACCAAGCTGGATGCCACCGGCCACAAAAGGCTGGTGGCCCTTTCCAATTACCGATTATCAGCCCTCCTGTGAGCTGCAGGTAAAGCAGTGCACCCACCGTATCCTCCATATCTCCCAGGGGGTGGGGGAAAGTGTGCTACATATACAGTCATGTGAAAAAGAAAGTACACCCTCTTTGAATTCCATGGTTTTACATATCAGGACATAATAACAATCATCTGTTCCTTAGTAGGTCTAAAAATTGGGTAAATACAACCCCAGATGAACAACAACACAAGACATATTACACCGTGTCATGATTTATGTAACAAAAATAAAGCCAAAATGGAGAAACTATGTGTGAAAAACTAAGTACACCCTTACTGCATCAATAAGAATTAAGATGCTAAGTAGCAGACAGGTGCTGCTAATCAAATGCCCTTGATTAATTGATCATCAGCAAGTGATTTAAGAAATAAAAACCAAATCATATAAAGAAATCCTATCCCTTTCAGGGAACTAACTACACATCAGAATCAGCCTCTAACTGCGAACTAACTTGGCCAACTAACCTGGTTCCCCAGCTTAAAACAATGCCCACTCATTTCGGGTCACTAGATACAGCACAGTCTTTTAGCAACAGCAATAAACATTTGTTTTGTTTTGCAGACAGGTGCTGCTAATCAAATGCCCTTGATTAATTGATCATCAGCAAGTGTGACTACCTCTATAAAAGCCGAAGTTTTAGCAATTTGCTGGTCTGGAGCATTCAGGTGTGTGTTAACACAATGCCAAGGAGGAAAGACATCAGCAATGATCTTAGAGAAGCAATTGTTGCTGCCCATCAATCTGGGAAGGGTTATAGGGCCATTTCCAAACAATTTAAAGTCCATCATTCTACAGTGAGAAAAATTATTAAAAAGTGGAAAACATTCAAGACAATCTTCCCAGGAGTGGACATCCCATCAAATTCACCCCAAGGTCAGACCGTGCAATGCTCAGAGAAATTGCAAAATACCCAAGAGTTACATCTCCGACTCTACAGGCCTCAGTTAGCATGTTAAATGTTAAAGTTCATGACAGTACAATTAGAAAAAGACTGAACACGTATGGTTTGTTTGGAAGGGTTGCCAGTAGAAAGCCTCTTCTCTCTAAAAAGAACATGGCAGCACGGCTTACGTTTGCAAAGTTGCATCTGAACAAACCACAAGACTTCTGGAACAATGTCCTTTGGACAGACGAGACCAAAGTGGAGATGTTTGGCCATAATGCACAGCGCCACGTTTGGCGAAAACCAAACACAGCATATCAGCACAAACACCTCATTCCAGGACATACTTGAAAACGAGAGGTAACTCTCAATGTATTACTTCCTGGTAAAACATTTTATAAATAAAATACCAACTGTCAAGCACGGTGGTGGAGGGGTGATGATTTGGGCTTGTTTTTGAAGCCACAGGACCTGGGAACATTGCAGTCATTGAGTCGACTATGAACTCCTCTGTATACCAAAGTATTCTAGAGTCAAATGTGAGGCCATTTGTCCGACAGTTTAAGCTTGGACGAAATTGGGTCATGCAACAGGATAATGATCAAAAGCACACCAGCAAATCTGCAACAGAATGGCTGAAAAAGAAAAGAATCAAGGTGTTGCAATGGCCCAGTCAAAGTCCAGACCTCAACCCGATTGAAGTGCTGTGGCTGGACCTTAAGAGAGCTGTGCATAAACAAATGCCCACAAACCTAAATGAACTGAAGCAACGTTGTAAAGAAGAGTGGACCAAAATTCCTCCACAACGATGTGAGAGACTGATAAAGTCATACAGAAAATGATTACTTCAAGTTATTGCTGCTAAAGGTGGTTCTACAAGCTATTGAATCATAAGGTGTACTTAGTTTTTCACACATGGCTTTTCCATTTTGGCTTTATTTTTGTTAAATAAATCATGACACGGAGTAATATATAATGTGTTGTTGTTCATCTTAGGTTGTATTTACCTTATTTTAAGACCTGCTAAGGAACAGATAATTGTTATTATGTCCTGATATGTAAAACCATGGAATTCAAAGAGGGTGTACTTTCTTTTTCACATGACTGTATATGTATATATATATATATATATATATATATATATATATATATATATATATATATATATATATATATATTTGAGAGAGAAGGGGGACCCCGCATCCACAAGATAAATGGATGTAACTAAATACCGACTTCTATGTCAATATACAATGATAAGTCAGTGGTGCTGTATGGGCCAATCAATACAGTAGGAGAAAGTGAAGCCCCAGACATAAGCACTCTAGTATACCTTGAAAGTACAAAATCACAAAATCTTTATTAAATAACTGTCACAGAACAAAAAATAAAAGAAAGCACAGAAAGTTAAAATAAGGCATGGATCCACTGTACGTAAAAAAACCTGACATAAATCATCCAGCAGTTAATACCAATACGCGTTTCGGCCAAGAGCCTTCTACTGGGAGTGGTGAGGTAGGCAGGGTGACATGCATGCTTAAAAAGGATATGTAATTGGACCCATGAAAATATTCACCTGGTGAAAATCTGCCAATTACATGATTATCAATTGCAAACAGGAGTGTGCATACTAAACTTACTGCATGGGTGTGTGGGCGTCACAGAGGAGGAACCAATAACATGAATGTATCATGAGTATACCTTCCCTCACAAACGAGGGCACTACTGGCAGATCTACCTCTTTCGTGCGTCGTGCGCATGCGCATGACGTCATCGGGAGGCACCCGATTTGTAGCTGTATCACATAGAGCAGTAACAGCCTACACAGACGAAGACTGAGGGCAGGTCGTGCCTCACGGATGCAAATGCGCATGTCCATGACGTCATCGGCTGCCGTCCCATGTGTACATGTGGCACCTCGCATCGGCTTACAGCCAGGCAGGCAGGCGATTCACGGAATCGATTCACCAGGTGAATATTTTCATGGGCCCAATTACATATCCTTTTTAAGCATGCATGTCACTGAGGAAGTCGCCAGATAGAGCGACGAAACGCGTAGAGTGTTCCAGTCCAACAGCCATGTGAAGGGAGGCACTTGCAATTCACTGTTACCATCCGATCCGGAAGTCCTAGGCGCACCGGAAGTGACACAGCGGGAGCCTGTGAGTCCCTCGGCGTGCCGGAAGTGAAGGGACGAAAGCTCCGGTGTGAATACAAGTGTCCCCAGAGAGAGCAGAGGTGACCAGATACCCAGAGGAATCGCGAGCCGCTGGGCTATCCGCCAACTGCTACATATGAGTGCCCACATCGACCGTATGACGTGTAAGCCTTGAATCATGTTTTGACAATATAATTGTATTACCTCTACACTATATGGTCTCTCTCTTGTTTCTCCCTTGGAGGTTGTGATTGGTGGCTGCTGTTCACACATAGGGCGCATCCACCCCTTAAGTTGGATGACTGTCTAAATTGACTACTTAAAATGTGAGTAGTCATTTTGGAAGAAATTTCACTTTTTTCACTGTTTAAACATTTTTGCACTATGATATGTTTTTTCTATTTTTATGACTTCGAGACGAACTCCCCTGACGCTTTGAAAATTTCTATTACCTCCCTGGGTTTTTCTACTCTAGAAAATGAACCTCATTACAGGCATACCCCGGTTTAAGGACATTCACTTTAAGTACACTCGCGAGTAAGTACATCTTGCTCAATAGGCAAACGGCAGCTCACGCATGCGCCGGTCAGTACGTCCTGAACGGCAATACCGGCTCCTTACCTGTACCAAAGCTGTGCGCAAGCGGGGAGACTATAGAGCCTGTTACACATGCATTATTTACATCAGTTATGCACGTATATGACGATTGCAGTACAGTACATGCATCAATAAGTGGGAAAAGGTAGTGCTTCGCTTTAAGTACATTTTCGCTTTACATACATGCTCCGGTCCCATTGCGTACGTTAATGTGGGGTATGCCTGTATATAATTACCAACCGAAAAGGGCATTTTTTTTCTATATTGTAAGCTACCAATATTTTTTTTTTTCTTATACTACAGCCTTGTAATCTTAAGGGCCATCAACCCTGTATATTAATTTGTAGTTTAGCTACATTTTCAACACAGAGAACCAATATAACATTGTAATATTGACAAAATGCTTATTCTAGAGGCCTAATATAGCATAACTACACTAGCTTATTTGCAAAGTTAAGTGACATAGTCCACTCATATAACATAAAAATCGGTCATTCCCAAATATTTTTCCTTTTTTTTTTTTCTTGACTTCCAGTCCATTACATCTTTTGACTTCATTTCAACACCCGCTGCAACCTGCAAATGACTGGACTGTTTCTTTAGCTTCTGACAGAACTCTGGGGCCGGATAGTCTTTGTCTTTATATTGTGGCCCAGAGTGGCGAGATCCGGAAAAATTCAAGGCCAGCGTTGACCTTCGTCGCTTTTGCTTTGCAAGCTTTGAACCTTTATGGTACTTCTTACTGCCATGTATTTTCTCACGACCATCACTCTCAGAGATTTGGGATTTTCCCTTTGGGGCAATTATATGGTACTTAGAAGATGAAGCACTGATTACCTGGAGCACCTTCATATTGATGGAGCTCTCACTAACTCCGGCTGTACCCTGTGGCATTTTACCTTTGTAGTCGGCAGGCATGTAGTCTTGGGCCTCTCTTTCCTGAGGCCTACATTTATTCAGGCAGAAGTACCGCTGGATAACCAGTGACGCATTTCTCAGGGTTTGATAGCGAATCCTGTTCTGTGTCATCCTAGTCAGAGACTGGATTTTTATAGTTGCTCCTTTCATAATGAGGAATCTGTTTCGTACCATGTGGGCACGGTAGAATGATTGAAGAACACAGGCTGCTTTATTCCGGCGATTGAACTGACGAATTTTCATCCCTCTGTAGGCAGCCTGTAGGATGATAGTTGCGGCGCGTTTACGCCGATAATTTTCTCTTTCCCTTCTTCCTTGGATAAGAGCTTTGCAGTGCTTCTGAATTATTCTAATGCTTTTCTCCTTTTTCAAAACGTTAAGTTCCTCCACGAGAGAATTCTGTTTTGTGCATGCGTGTCGCAATTCTGTTCTCAGAGCGTCAATTTCTTCCTGGTGCTGGCTCTGAGTGTGCATCAATGCATTCTGTAGTGCTTCCTGCACTTCTAATTTTTCCTGAGTCAACTGTTTCTTTACTTTTTCTGCTTGGTTAGTCAAATCTGAATTTTCCAATTTCAGAGTCTCATTTTCTTGCTTTACAGTCTCTAACTCACTTAGGGCAATCTCATGGGTTTGCTTCAACATTCCCAGCTCTGTGTTCAGACCGTGGCCTTCCAGGCGTGAGTTTTGCACCTCTGTGCTGAGCGCGTGAACCTCTTGTAGAGCCTTCCCGTATTTCTGTTTTAGGATAGCAATCGATTTGTCAGACTTAATCTGTTTTTCATCCATGGTGGCAATTACGGTGTTGGCCTTTTCCAGCCTAGTCGTCACCTCTTCCAGCTCACTCCGTAAGAGAGACTCTGTTTTCTTCAAAGCCTCGTACTCCTGTAAAGCTGGAAGTATACACCTCTGTAACTCGGCGTTCGCTTCTCGCACCTTATTGTTAGATTCTTGCTCCTTCTTCCAACATTCTCGCTCCTTCACCAAATCCTGCCACAGGACTTCATAATTATGGCGGGCAGCTTGGAGTGCAGAAACCAAAGCCTCTTTATTCTGGTTCAATGATTCAGCTTCCCTTTGTTCCTCCTTTTCCTTTGCCACTGTTCACGTGACAATTCTGCCAGTCACTCCGGTCTGCGGCACATCTCGGCGCCTTTCTGACGCATGTCCTGACAGCGCAGGTTCAAGTGGCTCGGTCACTTCCCCTGTGACTTGAGGAACAGTTTTCTTTTTCTTCTTCTTTCTTTTTGCTTTATTAGCTCCAAAGATATCAGTGGTACTGGGCACACACTCACTGGTATCAGCTTCCACATCTTGCTTGCACTCATAGGGCGTTGCTTGCTTTTGCAGCTGTTTGTCTTTGAAAATTTTGGGGCACACATCTTCCATGTGACCTACTTTATGACAGGCCCAGCATACTAAATTCTTCTGTGGGTACGGCTCATCTCCAGGGGCCACATACGAGTCGTCGTCATCATCATCGTATGGCCTGAAGGGACACTGTTTTTCATGATTATGTACATTACAAAACAAACATTTCATGTCGGCCATTTTAGAAACCCGGCAGGGACAATTTGCTAGCTGCAATTTCACTCACTTCAGCAACTTACATACAGCACTTGCTAGCTGCAAATTCACTCACTTCAGCAAAAGGCATTCGCTTTACAAACAACACTTGCTAGATGCAAAAAAAAAAAATTTTCTTCAGCAAAACATTTTGGTTTTCTGTTTGGGTTCAGGGTGCTATTGCATCCACACTTCGCACATTCTCTGTGTATGCTAGAAGCACAACTGATATACACAGTGGGACAGACTTCACTCATAGCATCTGTATTTTACTTCAGCTGGGCGGCCATTTTAAACCCCCGCATTTATTTGCAAACCCACAGACTTTAGTGTCGACCCACACTCTCCACCATATGTGACAAACGCCCCTCTTTTGTAGCGCTGACGTCTGTCTGGGTTCTTCCCGGCACAGTCTTCTAGGGTTAATTATACAACAAACAGGACCATGCAAAGTATTATATTGCTTAACTCAGGCTTCTGCCTGCTTTATTTTCATCCAAGTAAGGGACTGCAGCTTTAACATGTGTAGGCAAGAGGCACTCAGACATTTTCATTCAGTGGTTCACTTATATCAGTGTCATAGCGCTTCACACAGGGTCACTTTTAAGAAATAAAAACCAAATCATATAAAGAAATCCTATCCCTTTCAGGGAACTAACTACACATCAGAATCAGCCTCTAACTGCGAACTAACTGGGCCAACTAACCTGGTTCCCAAGCTTAAAACAATGCCCTCTCATTTAGGGTCACTAGATACAGCACAGTCTTTTAGCAACAGCAATAAACATTTGTTTTGTTTTGTCTTATCTGTTCGTGGTGGGAACACGGTCCCAAGTGTCCAGGCAAATCCTCTGGTACTGTGATACTTGGAGGGGCCGTCCACCCCAAACTGGATTCCGGGGAGCAGCGATACCCCCAGCCTCCAGGCTCTAAGGAGAGAGACTGAAATGCAAACCTCTTTGCTCTAAATACCTGTGCATGTGATTAGAAGAGCAAGTGAGGGAGAACTAGAGCCATTGTAATCTGTGGTCTGGATTTTCCATCCAGCTGCCTGAGTTAATGGGAAGCTGTGGAACGGATCATTTTTAACTATTCCTGCACTTTCTGACCTAAAATGGGGCAGAAAGCTGCCTAACATCTTTGGACTATGTCACAATATATATATATATATATATAATCAGGATCTTTCCCCGGTCTCCCGGTCCTCTCGCTTGCCTCCGCTTCAGCAGGGGACCTTGCTAGCAGTGAGGGAGGTTAGGCGGCTGGAGAGGCGAGCCGGTCGTCGGGAGCTTTGTGACACACATGGCTAGTGAGGGCTGCCATCTTGAATTACGAGCACATGCGCAGAATGGCTCCCATGCGAGGCGGCCATTAGAGCACTTCACGCATGCACAGAAGGGACACACAGCGGTGGCCATTACCCATAGAGGTCCGCAAGGGAACTACAACCCCCATGATGCCTAGCGGCACTGCACCACCTGATCTACGGCAGCCAATAGGGCTACAGTTTCCCCTGCAGTGGGAGATTGACAAATTTCACGCGCTGTGAAGACCGCACCAGTTGGAGCTGGGACAAGGAAGGGGTAGGTTATGTGTGCAGGTGTCTCTGGCACCTGTACTAGGCCAGATACCCCCTATTAGGCCCCTGCTAGGCCCCGACTCCCCTCAGCTTGTGATTGCTGCAGGGACAGGCCCATAGATAGGGACGCTGCCCCTGTAGTATTAAAGTGAGGGACACAGCCAGGACGTGTCTGCATCCTGGCCTCAGGTTCTCTGGGACCAGACACTCATCTACTACAGAGACTATCAAAGGTGGTACAATCCCTGCGGGGCCCACCCAACATAGAGGCGGAGGCTTCGCAGGTTACAGCAACGGATCCGTGGATCCCATCATCAGTACAGCATTGGCACGCCCAGGTGTAGACACACCCGGCAGGTACCCAACTAAGTGCACCAACTCACCTTCACACATTAATGGGCAGAGCTGTACCACTGTAACGGTTATGCTCACCACAAACCAGGGCCAGACAGCGGGGCTGACGTGGGGATAGATATAGACCAACCTTAGACCATGAAGCCGGGTCCGGGTTGCGTAGTCTGTAGTCATGCATAGCTGGGTCAGGGTTGGAGAAGGCAGGGTAATCTGTAGACAAGCCGGGGTCAGGGTAGGCGGCATAGGAGCAAGCGATGGTCAAGAGCTGGGGTCAAGGCATAGGAGCGTAGTAGAGGTCTAGCTGCTTCAAGGTAGTAGAGGTCAAGTTGCTTGAGCGAAGCTGCTTCTGGAATGAGGGCACAGGAACAGGGGATCCAGTGCTTCAGCACAGAACAGCTCTCCCTAGCCGGGTGCAGCTGTGAGTGGTGGAGGCTACTGGAAGCAGGAAGAATGCAGAAGGTATAGCACAGAGGATCCAGTGCTTCAGCACAGAACAGCTCTCCCTAGCCGGGTGCAGCTGTGAGTAGCGGAGACTACTGGAAGAACACTGGGAACAGGAAATGCAGACAGGCCACAGAAACACTGAGGAACTGGAAGCTTTAGCAAGACAGGCCAAACAGACGTGCTTGAGGCAAGCACAGTTACTTTGAAGAAAGTCTTACAAAGTCTATGTTCAGCAGCTTCCTGGGGGGATGGGCAGCAGCTAAATAGCACAGGCAGTCAATGAGACCAGAGCTGAATAGGAGGCAACAACAGGCAGGCTGCAGAGTAACAGCAAGAGCAGATGATTCTTGATTGCAGGTTCAGGAAGGGTTAGTCTGGAAACTCTAAAGCTCTGTAAGGATGAGTACCTGCCAAACCCAGGAGTGGATTCCTTACAACCACACATTGGGTGGGGATTGACCTTGTGGACACCGGGTTGGTTGGGTGCCCAAGGGCCCCTAGGTACTTTGGGGGACAGTGACTCCATTGAGAAGGGGGCGGAGTATTGGATGGTACGGCCATTCGAGGCCTGGTGGGTAGGCTGTAACTATATTAGTTGCCTATAGTAAAACTGCTCTGCTTTACCAAGTGTGTATATTTATTGTGTCCTGTGACGGGGTCATACTACACCATAGAATCCCACACAAGTGGAGGCGCAACAAGTATCATTCCAGGATACACCCCAGGCTCCCAGCAGTGGAAGCTCAGGCCTCCTGTGAGTCACCAGGTATTGCACCCTACCCACACCATAACTACACATCTCCCAAAGGGTTGGGGAAAGTGCGCTACATTTGGAGGTGCTGCGGAGATTCTCAGAGCTGGGGTGCCTTACTCAGCCGTCCAAATTACGGCAATCTTATTCTCCACCATAAAAAAAGTATGTGAGTTAAGCAGCACTCCACCACAGTGGGTAATTAAAGTAAATAAAGTTCTGATCTGGTGCACGGAAACAGAGAGGGACCCCTAGCCCCCTCAGGACAATAGCCAATAGATATAGTGGTTCCCAGCACTCAGTATGAAAAAAATCAGATTAAGGCATCAATAAGAAAATAACAATGATGTATTCAAGAAAATTGAATTCCATAAGCCAACTCATTTAGGGGCTAGGAAAAATCTTTTACATGGAAACAAGTAAATCGCAACCTATGGATGTGGAGGCACTAGTATGCCCCGAGCCCTGATAGCAGCCCATTTACCCAATTATCCTGGGAACTAACACCGATATAGTGCGGGCAATAGTCCGGGCCTTTCTGCAAGAACTGCCTCTGAATAGCCTAAAACTCCATCCCATCCTGTTGGAGCAGTGTTGCAGGATATCTGCCCTAGATAGTCATGGAGATCTCTTCAACCTGCAAGCAGGACTTACAGAGATTCCACCAGGGGGACTGTGACAGGGTGAAGTCAGGTACTGAGTATTTCGCCTGGCAAAACATACATCTGAGTCCTGCATCCAGCACTCAGAAGGTTAACCCAGGAGAAAAAGCTGGGCAATCAGGAAGTAAGCAGACACCTGACAACCAGCATGATGAGATATAAGGAAGTCTTTGCTGGTAATCAGGTGGCTGTCTCAGACCTATCCTAGACAAGCTGCTATGCAGATGGAAACAAAACTATATCTCTGAAATCACAGTAAGATCTGTTCCTATTGTTTTCTGACTGTTTGATATATGTTAACGGTTTGGTAAATGGATTAGCCAGCCAGCCTTATAGATAGGCTTCCAGTGTTAGTAAGTTCTCCCAATGTGGAGCAGGATTTATTTTGCTATGTTTTGTTTATTCCTTAAAGGGACAGTGTGCCCACATGTTTAGTTATGCTGTGGAGAAATAAAGCCACTCAAGATTTGCTTTAACCTGAAACTACACGTGTGGACTGTTGCCTGACCTCGGCTACAGGCCGTCCTGCCACAGGGACTAAAGTGCATGGCCGCATTATGCTGCTACCCCGACTGAGACAAGGCCGATCACCTATTTTCCCTGGAAAGCACGCTGGAGGAAGATGCTCAGAGAGGCTACAAGCTGTTACCAGAAGTGTGGGAATGGACGTCCAAGATTCCTGGACGAATTAAAGTGTTCGGCCAAAATATCTCTCCATACCCCATGGCCTTCGACCCAGGACAAAGATTGGGCGCATATACCCCATCACCCCAGTGGAGACGGTGCCTCAGGTGAATGCTGCCGCGGTGACCGAACTGCCAGCCGAGCTGACATTCAACTTCGGAGACCGGCTGAATGGAAAGACCAGTTAACGGCCAAATTGGAAGAACGACGGGCCATAATCTCCACGAGTGTGATGGATGTGGGTTGCAGCCACAGTGCTTAACACACCATCAGGCTGAGTGACACTACCCCCTTCCGAGAACGTTTTCGTCGCAGCGCCCCTTGGGATGTGGACGATGTAAGGGATGTCTTACAAGAGATGGAAACATGCAAGAAAAAACAAAAAAATGCGCCAAATGGGATGTTACTATGAATATGGGCAATGAGCAGGATTAATAATAAAATGTATATATATAAAAAAAAAAAAAAAAAAATTATATAAAAACAAAAAACATGTGACATGAACCAGTCCGGTGCGTATAGGGTATTGCTAAAAAGAATATATATATATGAGTGAGACAGACACAACCCAATGAATGGTGCAGCTTCTTAAGACAGGGAACCCCCAGTCCCTGATAAATACGTGTCAACAAAGAAGAAAAAAGTTAGAAGCGCAGTCAATACGGGGTTGGGGTCAAACTCTATATCTTTAATATTATATCTTGTCCCAGGGATAAACCTCTAGGACAACAACAACATGAAAATCAATACATTAATAGTAAAATTAAAAACTGTGCAGATGAAGCTGTTTGTGCAATTGCACTTGATGGGTCTCCAAGGGGTTAAAAACGGGAGTCGCCCGATAGTTAGTCTCAGTCTTGCAATCTGTGCACTGCCCGGGCAGGTTTTAGGTAAAAAGGGGGGGGTACCCCAGGGTTGAGACAATGCTCAATAAGCTCACCCTTGATCCACTTTGGTCCGTTGGGGTCCAGTAGTATTCTTTAGCCCCGAAATCTGCTCCGTAGCAAGCTGCTCAGATGCGCTAGGGCGCACGATAGCAGACAGCCCTCCGGGTGTCCGGGTCTGATGTCACTTCCGGCTGTGACGCACAGACCCTTCCCGGTAGTCTCTGGGCTTCGTCTGTTAGCTCTCCTCCTCCTGTTGGTTGCCGATGACCAGGCAAACGGGTTTTGATCAGCTGGAGCCCAGCGTATGGTGTTGACAGCTCTACTCCACTGCACTGTGTGGAAGCAAATACCCTATTGCTCCTAAAGATATAGAGTTTGACCCCAACCCCGTATTGACTGCGCTTCTAACTTTTTTCTTCTTTGAAGAGATGGAAACAGCAGGGATTGGGACCAAATCCCGGAGTCCATACGCCTCGCCCATTGTGGTGGAAAGAAAGAAGAATGGATCGGTAAGATTGTGTGTCGACTACTGGACACAGAACAACCGGAACCGTACCCGATCAGTACACTCTTCCTTGCATTGAAGAGATTCTCAACATGCTAACTGGGAGCCTGTGGTTCAGTGTTCTGGACTTGCGATCTGGATACTACCAGGAACCGATGAGTGAAGATGTCCAGGAGAAGACTGCCTTTGTCTGTCCCCTGGGCTTCTACCAATTTATGTGCATGCCCCAAGGCATCTGCGGGGCTCCAACAACATTTCATGCCTAATGGAGAAAACCATTGGAAACATGAATCCTCAGGAATGCTTGGTATACCTGGACAATATTATTATCTTCGGTAAAACCTTGGAAGAAGATGAAGAAAGGCTGCTTAAAGTGCTGGACCGTCTGGGCTGAGAGGGCCTGAAACGGTCACTCGACAAGTGCCGGTTCTGTCACACCTCGGTAACCTACGTGGGACACATTGTGTCTGCCGATGGAATTGCCACTGAGCCAGCCAAAGTCGAAGCTGTGATGATTTGGCCACGACCTGAGAATGTCATGGAGCTACGCTCTTTCCTCGGCTTCTGTGGCTACTATCGTCGCTTTGTGGAGGGGTATTCCAGTAAGGTCAAGCCTCTAAATAATCTCCTCAAAATATACCCTGAGGACACCGGGTGAAAGGCCACCTCTGCTAGACAGCCGGTTGATGATAAATGGATGACTGAATGTGAGCGGGCCTTCCTGAGCCTGAAGAGGAGCTTAACCAAGGCACCTGTTCTTGCTTATGTCGATCCGGAACAGCCCTACGTCCTTCATGTAGACGCGAGTCTTAAGGTTTAGGTGCAGTCTTGCACCAGAAACACCCAGAGGGGCTCCGACCAGTAGCCTACATCAGCCATAGTTTGACTCCTAGCGAGCAAAATTATCCGGTACACAGGTTGGAGTTTCTCACCCTCAAATGGGCCATCATAGACAATCTCCACGATTACTTGTACGGGGTAACTTCAAAGTAAGGACGGATAATAATCCGCTCACATACATACTAACATCCGCCAAACTGGATGCTACCAGCCACTGATGGCTGGCAGCATTATCAAACTATCAATTTACACTGAAATATAAACCGGGGCCTCTGAATATCGGAGCGGATGCCTTATCCCGAAGACCAGGACTGAGCTCCACCCAGACGATGAATGCTGGGAGGAGATACCGGGACCAGGGATGAGAGCCATGTGCAACACAGCCACTGATATAGAAGATAGAGTGGCCTTCTCAGAGTTAAGGGTCGCGGACTCCTTAGGATGTCAATCCAAAGTCATCCCTACCACTTACTGTGACCCAGAAGGCATGAGATCACCCACAATAAGATCATAGCGTGGAAGGATATGGTCCAATATCAGATCCGGGACCCCGTAGCTGGCATCATCTGTCAGGCCGTCCAGAAAAACAAGCCTGCCATTCTGAAACGTGCTCCCAGCGACATGGTCGCCATTCTCATGCGAGAAGCAGATAAATTTGAGATCGACAATGGGCTACTCTATCGGGTGGTGCAATACCACAACCACCCAGATAGAAGACAACTGGTTCTCCCAAGGAACTTACAATATATGGTCCTGAAAGCCTTGCATGATGAGCATGGACATCTCGGTGTGGAAAAGACCTTGGGACTCATCGGAGACCATTTCTTCGGGCCAAAAATGCGTGAGTCGGTGGAACTGCACTGTCAGCTGTGTTCTAGGTGTATTCAACGGAAGACGCTTCCTACCCGAGCCGCACCAATGGCTCATCTGAAGAGCTCGGGCCCCATGGACTTGGTGTGCATGGATTTCTTGGGCATCGAGCCTGATGACCGAGGGATCGGTAATGTGCTGGTCATCATGGACCATTACACTCGATATGTGCAAGCCTTTCTGATCAAAGACCAGAAGGCCATCATGGTGGTAAAGATACTGTGGGAAAGGTACTTCGTGCATTATGGCCTGCCCAACCGCCTTCATTCCAACCAAGGCCGGGATTTTGAAAGCAAACTGATCCGGGAGCCACTCAAAATCCTGGACATCCCCAAGTCTCGGACAACTCTGTACCATCCGGAGGGTGACGCTCTGCCGAAGCGATTCAACAGGACGTTGCTGGACATGCTCAGCACGTTGAAAGGCGTTCAGAAGACAGAGTGGAGCCGACATGTGGAAGCCCTAGTACATGCGTACAATTGTACCCGACACGGGTCCATGGGATTATCTCCTTACTTCCGTATGTTTGGCCGAGAAGCCAGGCTGCCGGTGGATGTACGTCTGAGAGTGTCAACAGACCGGATACATAACACAACACACTTCAAATATGTGCAAATGCTTCAGGAAAACCAGCAACAGGCTTACCAGCAAGCCAAGAAGTCCACTGCTCAACTCAACGCCAAAAACAAGAGGCGCTATGACCACATTGTCAGACACCGGGAAATCCGTCCTGGAGATGCAGTGCTTCTCCGCAACCTAGGGATTCCCAGGAAGCATAAAGTCGCTGACCGTTGGCGTGACGGTGTCTTCGAGGTCAAATGACAGATGCCGGGCCTCCCAGTCTACCGTATTAAAAACACGGATGGCCGGGTAAGGGTCTGGCACCGTAACCACCTTCTCCCTATTCCACAAGTGGGAGACGATGAACCAGAGATACCGGCTACACCACTGGACGGTGAGCCAGAACAATCCAACGCTAGCCAAGAGACTGTAAATAAAACTATCTCTGAGATCACCCATGAGCATGCAGATGGTGCCGAGACCGTTAATGAGACCATAGAGGATCCTATGGAGGGACCCTCTCAAAGGGGATCTCAAAGTCACAGAGCACCTCCCGAAAGAGCTGCAGGTATAGGGCCCCGACGCACAACGCCTGCAAGGGTGGCCCCAACGAACCAACCTCTGGACCCAAGAAGCCCATGCTTCATTCCAAACAGAGACTATTTAGAGACATTTATGCCCTCAATGGGAGAGGCTGAGCATCAGGACTTTGTGCAATACTCTCCAAAGAGAGTTGAAGGGCTCAGACATAGCCAAAGAGTTAGGCATCCTCCCAATCGGATGACCTATGATACAATTGGGGCACCCCACTTTGAGGCTCCGCAGGTGTCTCGGGCTAAGATACACTCTATCATAGTTATGTTTACGCAAATGTATAATCTCATGTAGAGTATTATTATGTGTTAAGTTCTAAATATTTAATGCATTTTTTATTGTGTAAATATTGTTATGTACGCTGTTCCCAAGCGGGAACGTTGGGGTTTCACCAGGGGGAGAATATAGCAGGATCTTTCCCCGGTCCCCTCTCTTACCTCCGCTACAGCGGGGGACCTTGCTGGCAGGGGGGGGGGGGAGTGTGTGTGTTTGTGTGTGTGGGAGGGGAAAGTGTGTGTGTGGGGGGGGAAAGTGTGTATGTAGGGGGCGTGTGTGTATCAATGGCTGTGTGTGTTTGTATCAGTGGCTGTGTGTGTGTATCAGTGGCTGTGTGTGGCTGTGTGTGTATCTGTGGCTGGGTGTGTGTATCTGTGGCTGTGTGTGTGTATTAGTGGCTGTGTGTGTATCAGTGGCTATGTGTGTGTGTGTCTGTGCAGGCCAGCAGTTACTTTGTGGGTGTCTGTGCATAGTCAGTGTCTTTGTTGGTCTGTCTGTGTGAGTGTCTGTAGGTCAGTGGCTGTGTGCGTCTGTGCAGGTCAGAGAGAGAATGGGGGGAGAGAGAATGGAGTGGGGGAGAGGGAGATGGGCGGGGAGAAAGAGAAGAGGGGATTGAGAGAATAGGGGTGGGGAGGGAAGGGAGAGAGAATGGGGGAGGGTGAGAGAAAATGGGGGGGAAGTAGAGAGAGAATGAGGGACAGGGCCACCAACAGGGGGGTCTACCGGGGTTGGAGTCAGTCACCCACCCACGTGCCAGTCAGTCAACCACGCTGTCAACCACTCCCTCTCTCTCCCACCCTCTCTCTTACTCACTCACTCTGTCTCTCTCTGTCTCCCTCTCTCTGTCTCCCTCTCTCTGTCACCCTCTCTCTGTCACTATCTCTCTGTCATCCTCTCTTCCTCTCTCTCTCTCTCTGTCACCCTCTCTCTGTCACCCTCACCCACTCTCTCTGTTTTATCTTAACTGCCCTATACCTACACCGAAATAACCTATTCTGCTTTCTTCCAGATCTGACTCAAGTCTCACACGGGAGACCTCGGAAGACAGGTAGGGAACACCTCCCCTCCAGTATAGTACCTTGAGGGACTGCGGATCAGGTAAGATCCCAGGCGGTAGCGAAAAAGGTAGAAGGCGGTCACAGCAAAAAAGTCTAGTTCAGGAACAGGTTGACTTAAAATCAGCTTTAATAGTACATGCTGTACATCTCAGAAGGGGCGCTCTGACGCGTTTCGTCCCTCTCCGGGACTTTATCAAAGAGTAAGATCCCAGGCGGGATTGCTGCTTTGGAAATTGTTAAGAAGGGGCATCCTGACACTGGTTAATGGGTTCAGAAGTCATTCACATCTGGCATTTTTTTGTTTTGTTTGGATAGTGAGGTCAACACACACACACACACACACACACACACACACACACACACACACACACACACACACACACACACACACACACACACACACACACACACACACACACACACACACCCTTTTCGAAATAAACCTACGTTTCTATGAAAATTTAAGTTTTTATTTTTTTGCGGCCCACATAAACTTAAACCTTGTTTATTTGGCCCGTGTTAGCCTTTGAGTTTGACATGCTTGCTGTACATACATACACACACATACATACACGCCACTGCTTAATTAAAATATAATCTCTTTAGGGCACCCATTCCTTTTATAGCTCCCAACAATCACAAGCAATCAGTGCCACATCACAGGTCTTCATAACGGAGCACAGCACAGGGCTATAATAAAACATGGGTGTGTGTAATTTTGTTCTGTGTGTGTATGTAGTGGTGTGTGTGTGCATCAGTCAATGCGGACACTGGAGGGCGCTGTGCACTCTTCCCATCCAGCACACGTCTCTCCTCCCAGGGCATGAAGGGGAGGGGGAGGCGGCTGCTCGGACTGGCTAGAAGAGGGCAGGAGGAGGAGAAAGCGGGTTCTGCTGTAGCTCGGCTCATCTTCCCGCTCCTTGGTCAGGAGGCAGTAGTGCCTGTCTACACCCCTCCTCCTCCTCCAGGGATCACAGGCACCCATTGCATGTAAATCCTGTTTGCAAAAGGCAGTGCTATTCCGACAATGGCGATCAAGCAGCAGATCCCCTCCTCCTGCCTCCCCTGCTCCCCCATCCTTTAATGGCAGCAAGCCCCCCAGCAGCAGTAATAATAATACAGAAGCAGCAAATCCAGCGACGCAGGGAAGGAGAGCGAGAGCTGCCACACACCGCCTGAGACACACACACACAGCACAGGGATCCTGCATTGAGAGGTAAGGGAGCCCACAGCACAAAGAGGAACCGGCTGCCAGAGGAGAGGCCAGCAGCAGCAGGACAATGTGTCCCTCAGAGCCCACGCGTGGATGTGTCTGATCACAGGGCATCAGGGCAATATGCAAGAGTGGGAGGGGGCAGCAGAACAGAGCAAGGGATTAAGAACGGGACAGGGAGAGTGCAGATCCGGCGGGGGGGGGGGGGGGGGGGAAGTGGAGAGGTGGCACAGGTCAGATTGAAGGAAAGGGCACGGGGGCAAGGAGCCAAAAGATTAAATTGTAGGAGTAACAAAGGGTGTCGTTGAGAGGCATGCCTGCAGATTGAAGCTGGGTGTACATCTGCAGGATAATGAAGCAGAGGGATGTGATGGGACCAGGGTTGTGGGTTTATAGAAGGAGCAGGGAATATTAGGGAGGTAGATTAAATTGGAGAGGGGGGGCTGACAAAGGGAAAGGGGGGGGGGGCAATGGGCAAAATTGCTATATATGGGGACATGGTATGTGGGGATGGCATGAAAGGAAATAGTTAACATCCAGAAGGTGGGTATGTCCTAATGCCCCAAACATCCTGATTTACCTGGGACAGTTCCAGTAGAAAGGTGCAAATAGACCAGGGATTCCTGTAGGAGTATACAAGGTTTAAATGCTATTAAAATAACCCAACCCAGTTTTTTCCCCCCTAAATAATGGCTCGTCTAAGTCTTTCCAGAAATGTAGTTGCATACTCCAGGGTTGGGGTTCAAGCGAGTGTGGAGGTGGTTGTCCTAAATCATATGCATAAATATTAAACTAACACAGTCTAACACAGAGAGTTTCTGATCTCTGCTCTTCTTTGCAAAGGTACCTGGGAAACCCGATGTGAGAGAGTGACGCTTTTTAATCCGATTATTTCCCATCCTTACAAGCCTCTGTACGAACTGCGAAAATGTATTTAAGTAGCTATTATGGTCACAATAAAATCACATACAGACACACTCTTTAGCTACGACCATGTATTTTTATCTTGTTATTGAGGTGCCCTAGAAAATTTTTTGTGTGACACTGCGGGGTTTAGGTTGCCTTTAGTACATTTCCCCTCTTATAACGGTTGTCCTTCAGTGCACTATACTTAGTGATGGTAACTGAGGAGCTTACATTGTTCTTAGCAACTAATAAATGATGCTTGAAAGTTATTTAATATTCAAGACTGCTCTGGAGAGAAATTCCACCTGTGGTATTGTTAGTGTGTGTGTGTGTGTCTGTGGTTTTCATTGAGAGATTCTCCCATGAGGTGGGGCATTAGGAGTTGGATTACCGGTGTCATCACACAGTGGGTGATCTCACAGTCATTTGCTCCTTATCTGTCACTTGTTATGCACTACCATGTGCTTGTTTGAAGCATCTGGGCAGACTATTCGCTGCTCTAACCACTTTGCTGCAAAGAAACCCCCAATTAATGCATTGTGTGCTCCTCTAGCCGTGAATGGGTAGATCTAAAATTTACTTTTGCCCATCAGCAAAACCCCAATTCTTGCCACTATTCTTTATGAAACAGCCCATATAGGGTGTCCTGGTCCTTACTCCAGGTATGAGGTGATCATAAATGCCCCCATAAGGCTACAGCCCCTGTGGTCACTGCTGCACGCGCGCCTGGCGGCGCGTGCATGGGTGAAAGCTGGGGTCTATTGTTGAGCAATGGGATGCGTTGGGGCGTTGGGTGGGTGCGGCTGTGGGGCGCGACCCGACAATGATGGTCTACAATACCTGCACTCCTATTGGTCCCATAGAGGGCTGTGGTGTGTGGCATGCACACAGCGTAGCGCAAGCCGCACTGGCCACTGTGGACCTGGCCTTAGTTGTAGGGCTACAGAGAGCAGGATTCTCCAGTCGGTAGTTTTCAGGCCTTTTATCTGAAAATACCTGTAAAGGCCTGTATTCAAGATGCAGCAAATTAAATGCTACTGCTTATTTGGCGATTGAAATTGGCACAGTTAATGGTATTACTGCTTATTAATAGATGTGCCACAATTTCCCTGAGTCTTTGTGCTCTTTGTCCTCTGGGCTGGTGAGACTCAATATAAATTAAGTAGCCGGTGTGTGTGTTTCTCTCCCACCCCCCCCCCCCCACCCCCCTTCCCCCCAAAGGAAGGCGAAATCACACATCCCCTCATCTGGAACGATTTACTAGGATCTGGGCTGCTTACATTCAAGCAGTTTAATGATCCATTTATGAAAATGGTGTAAAGAGAACTGCTGAGCCCCTTTTCATGTAAACTGATTCAGTTCATTTTGTAGGTTTTCTATTTTTTTTTATGCTTGACAACAATTTCTACATTTTTACAGAAAGGAGGAAAAATTCTTATGCAAGATTTGTGTGGTCCAGTGGTGTTGTTTTATAAAATGTTTTACCAGGAAGTAAATACATTGAGACTTACCTCTCGTTTTCACGTATGTCCTGAGCACAGCGTTATGATAACAATACATTGTTACATTAAATGAACAGGGTTATACATTATACAGTATATAAAGACATTGCTTGAACAGTTACAGATAATATATGTTATGAGTGTATGTAACAGTTACAGACCAGATTAAAATGTGAGAGCTTTAGTTTTGAAAGAATTTAGACTGGAGGGGGTTTTGAGAGACTCTGGTAGATTGTTCCAGTTGTAAGGTGCACGGTAACAGGAGCGGCCGGATACTTTGTTCAACCTTGGGACTGTGAAGTACATAGTACATCAGTTTTTTAATTTTTTCATGTATCAATGGTTTCCAACGTGTGTGTTCTTTTATTATTTTTTTTGGAAAAATACACAACACCCAGCTGTTCCATTTAACAAGCATTTGCTTGTATGTATTCCCGGTCTGTTTATTTCTTGTTTCGTATCTCCACAGAAACATGTATTGTAGATTTTTTAATTGTTGCAATTTGTGCTAGTTAAAAAGTCATAGCCATAGGAGGTGGTAACAATGATGCAGATGTTGGGCATTTTTAAATCTAAAAGGTTGCCCTACAAAATATGTTCTAAATCAATACTTTATCGTTGTTTTTTTCTTTTCTTCAGTGAAGTACCTGATTAGGAGGGCAAATTAGTAGTGTAGATTATGAAACATTTTATTAAATTGCACACATTGCACTTGGTAGGGCTCAAATCTCTTTTTATTTTAAGAGAATACAAGTAGCAATTTGTGGGAAAGCGTTGGTGAATCAGCTCTGTGTGTGGTGTAATTCACAAGCAATCCCTTTTAGGACCAGAGGCTGGATTTGTTCAACCGCTTAGATGCCAGAAAGAACAGCAATACATTGCAAAGCATTGCTGTTCCCCGTGACAGCAAAGATAGTAATAGGAGCTTAAATGTGGGTGTTCGGTATTTTTCAGTTACTTTGCAAACATGCTGATCTGTAACTTCGGAGGCTATTGACTTCTTTTGGTATGATGTTACTAATGCCTTTGCTAGCAGAGGGCAATCTGGTGGTTACCTCACTGGCAGGAAAGGCATTAAGCAATCCATGCCCCTTCCCAAAAGCGTTCCCTTGTGATATAAAAAGTACAAGGCCACCAGAATGGAGCATGTAGAGTTGCTCCTTGCATTCAATCATGGGTGTCTATGGCAGTATTCATGTTTACATTGGACAGACCGTTTGAGAATGCAGTGTGTCCAATTTGGCCACCATCCTGCAGTCCCAAATGTAAACTATCCTTGTAAAAACTCCAGGGTAACACCCTAGAACAAATTTAAAAAGTGTTCAGCATGATGTTTTCTAATGTGGGTGTACTTATGTTATAATTTTAAATATGTTGTTTGAAGCTATGTCAGATCTGACTAATAGCCCAGTCTAAACAATAATTCTTCAGTTCAACTAAATGTCCCTAGACATCCGAGTAAAAAGTCGCTGCTTCTGCATCCTTTCACAGACTAGTATTGTGTTCCTTGAAGATGAGGTGAGCCATGACCTCCATGGGAACATAATGTGGAAGCATCTAGTTTAAAAAGGCACTCGCACAAAAGAAAAGGAAGAAGAAAAAAGAAGATGGGAACAGAGCAGAGAATTTTCATTAAAATCCACTTTTTTTGTGTGTCTGGCGATTTTTACTCCGTCCTTCACTCGAGACAGCCAGTCCACTACTGGAAATGGGCATTCTGCAATGCAAAGCAGTAATGAATTTAACATCGCTCTTTCTAGCAGACCCACAAATACATTTTCTCGAGCCAATAATTATCAATATTGAGCCCCCATATCTTATTCAAATTCACCTGTCTCCTCTGCAAACATTAACAGCTACTCAGTATTGCTAGAATACTTTTTGTTTCAGGCTGGTTAAAGGGTTTTTTCAACCTTGATCTAAAATTCAGCATTCACAGCAATACACTGCATTCTCGTATTATATACTGTATGCTAGTGCACAGTTTTGGCACAATTCACATGTTCTGAACATACAAATATGTGGCTGCAAGTTGTCATCTTGTCGCTGACTTGTTTGTATTACTGTGTGTTGATGTACCAAATGGGATTGTAAAGTATTGACAAACCCGGGTTAGAGAACACTGTCCGTTACTTAGATAAAAACACATCACATGACAGCACCTCATGCATCTCAAAACCGCTGTACACTTTGCCCAATGCAAGTGCACGTCTCTGCTTAACAAAGACAAACTTTTGCAACTTTTTTAAAAGATGTAAAATACTACAGATTTTGTTCCTGCTTCTGTAAACACCAGCTCATCAGCTCATTGTGTAACTTTTTGCTTTAAAGCAGCAGATCAAGCAATAGCCTACGTGGTTTTTTGTTTTTAATCCGTTCTGTACTATGAGATAATACTTGTAGCATTTTTTAAAAACAAATTCTGAATGACATGTTTAATGTATTATAATGTAACACGCATTTTTTGTTTCTATAGCAACCATTTACAAAATCACTCCCCCCTTAGCTAGTGACTGCCTGGTCACATGATCTTCCCCACAGAACTTTGCATCTTTAGTCCTCTTCTGCTGCACTGCCATTTAGTGAACCCCCAACCGGAATCTTCGCCGATCGCTGGATCACACGAGAACGGATCGATAGGCAACTTAGCTAATTACTTATCATTGTGTAGATTTTTTTTCCCCTGTGTGGAGCGGTTTAAAACCGTGCCTGATAGAGTAGCCTTGTGTGCTGTCGGCCCAGAGTGTGGTCTGTGAGACTTAGTTGTTGCATTTAGATTACAGTATTGGAGAAGGGCTTCAATGACCAAGTCCCTTACCTTACCTCACTGTTAAAAGCCCTTTAGTGTAGTGTCGGACCAAGATATATCATCTGTCCACTTTTACGATATTACCAGCCAGTTTAAAAGAAGTAAATAGTAGATAAGCGTATATTGTTTACGGAGGCCTGAGTAGAATGAATAGCTTCTCGTTGTGCGGTTTGCTAATCTCCATGTGCCCAGGGCATATTCTTTTAGAGCATTTCTCAAAGTTTTCGAGGTTTTTGGCTGAGACGAAGTGATCTGTGATTATGCTTCCGTGTGGTCTAGATCGGTGCTCTCCAAACTTTTCAGTACGAGGGACACATCGTATATTCTACACATTTTCGCGGGTCAAAGAAAAAAAGTATTCTCATTTTGATATATTTTATAAATAAATGAATATGTTTTTATTTGGATCTTTTTGGGGTAATCAGCATTATATGATTCAGAACAAAAGAGAAATGTGACAATTACAAATAAAGGATGCCGTGCTTACACCGGGAAATTATATATAATAAGCAAAAATATATATATTTAAAGTTGCTACGGACCGGATAAAATCTTGCGGGGGACCTGATGTGGCCCCCATGCCGTAGTTTGGAGACCCCTGGTCTAGATAAAAAGGAAGGGTTGATCTTGGGAAAATTCCTACACCTGCTTTCTTATGATGTGCTGAGGACGAATATGTGGGGGAAGGTTTTATACTTTACTCTCCTAAAATATTCTCTGTTTATGTGTGTCTTGTATTATGTAGGTTGGCCAGCCTCCTTATCATTGGGGAGTTCAGTCCTTTAACATTCAGAGATACCACAGATTTGTGTTTCCAGACATAGAATTAGGAATAATGAGATTTAGTTTGAAATATAGAAATGTAACAGCAAATTTATCTCGTAATAGGATGGTTGCTGGGTAACTTATAATTGCAGAATTTTACCCAGCAGCTACAATGGGTAGAGGGGGTGGAAATATGCGAAATAAGCAAACTTATAGGGGAGTAAACTGAAGGGGGAGAGAGGTCCACGAACATGTCGGGGCTACGACTGCTCTTTAGTATCGATGGGCAACATTTTGTGGTGGATTTGGATCTATTTCTGAATGGTTGGAACCTTTTTATTCCGCGAATATCCACAAGTCACTCTCCACAAGGCCAATCCACAACTTCAGGTTTTTTTTATTTTTCATGGACGGAGCAATTCCGTTTCTGGCAGAATTTTTAACAATCGTAACACTGATGGTAAAAAATAATCCGTTTTCGGATTGTTAAAAAAGAAGGGGTGGAGAGAGAGAGACCTTTCTAATTTTATTGGCAGTCACTAGTTGTTTATATATACATCCCCTCAAACATGTGAAGTAAAATTAGGGAGACATGCCTCTGCTTAAAAAGAAGCACCCCTGAGGAACCCGGCTGTGATATATGCTAATGGAATATTTGGGGTTGAGGATCGCCGTTCCATGACGTAAAATTAGCATGGAGTGGTTGTATCTGCCGTTAGCCGGTGTATGTGTGAGCGGAGCCTTTGCATCAGGCGGCCATTTCGGAGCTCGCTGCGCATGTGCCTCTCCGATCTAAAGTTATTCAAAACTACTTTTACTTATCTTTTTTATGAAATCAATCACCAAGATGTAACCCCATCGAGCCTCACTACCACTAGTTTAATGCAGTGTTCTTTTTCATATTACTACAGACTTGGGGCCTCTGCAACACGCATGGCATATCCTTTTACTGGGGCACATGGTTTCAGTTAGTACTTTTTTGTAAAGGCTTACAAAGATGGGTTTTTATGAGGTATTAGAAAGAGAGTGTGTGTGATCTCGCCATAACTCATTGCTTTATTTGGTAAAACTGTATATTAAGTTTCATTGCACTCTTCAGCATCAAGTGGAATGAAGCACAGGTCAAATTCCAGAGCGGTGTTACCGTTTGATCATGTTACTGTCCAGCAGATACATTTGGTCGGATTTCATTATTTAAAATCCTCCCAGACTGTGATAATCTTGGCCAAAGTTGAAATGAGTGACTTCTGGCTCACAGCTAGACAATGCAGCAGCTCTCATAATACTACACATAAGGCTTAATGTTCTGGGTATTTGAATTAAAATAGGCTGACTCGCAGAGACATTGGGAAATAGATGTTCCAATCCTAGTAACTCCCTTTTATGCATTATGAGGGTGGGTGTGAATTATGTTGTAATGCCGTGTTTACTTTTGCTTGGGTAGTCACAAACCAGTTGCACCCCTGTAAATATATGGAGACTTGATATTATAGTCGTGACTTTGTAGGCTTGTTGTGCTTAGGATTGTATAACTTCTTACTTTAACCTCTGGGCACTTTGTAGGGTACAAAATGTCTTTTATTGCGAACAGTCAAAGTGGATTCTTCTTGTGAAGAAGTGAGAGGTGAGGCCGGTGCCGAGGAGCGGCTAGTGGTGTGACCGGGGGGAGGGGGGTTGGGGGAGAGGTGAGGCCGGCGCCGAGGAGCGGCTAGTGGTGTGACCGGGGGGAGGGGGGTTGGGGGTTGGGGAGAGGTGAGGCCGGTGCCGAGGAGCGGCTAGTGGTGTGACCGGGGGGAGGGGGGTTGGGGGTTGGGGGTGGGGGAGAGGTGAGGCCGGTGCCGAGGAGCGGCTAGTGGTGTGACCGGGGGGAGGGGGGTTGGGGGTGGAGGAGAGGTGAGGCCGGTGCCGAGGAGCGGCTAGTGGTGTGACCGGGGGGAGGGGGGTTGGGGGTTGGGGGTGGGGGAGAGGTGAGGCCGGTGCCGAGGAGCGGCTAGTGGTGTGACCGGGGGGAGGGGGGTTGGGGGAGAGGTGAGGCCGGCGCCGAGGAGCGGCTAGTGGTGTGACCGGGGGGAGGGGGGTTGGGGGAGAGGTGAGGCCGGCGCCGAGGAGCGGCTAGTGGTGTGACCGGGGGGAGGGGGGTTGGGGGTTGGGGGTGGGTGAGAGGTGAGGCCTGCGGCGGAGGTGTATGGGTGTGGGGGGAGAGGTGAGTGTGGATTCGCTAAGTTGTTCTCGCAATGTGAGGGGTGGGGTGAGGGGGCGGGTGGTGCGTCTGTGGCCAATGACACAGGGGGAACACAAGGGGAAGACATACACACACAAACATTATTTGAGACTTATAGATATAGACTTCCTTAAAGTAAAATGTTGACTTTATCGTTTTCTTTTATCCAAATACAAGCTGGTTGTTGATTAACCGTTCCATACTGTTGACCTGTTTGCTCCCACTGCTGTGGTGATCTCATCGTCAAAATCTTCGTGGAAGAGTGGCAGGTCTTACGCAACACACTTTAATAACTCTCTGCAAAAGATTAAATAAAGCAAGTACAATATCTTTCAATTCTAGAGTGATCATATCTACAAATACAATCAATCAAGTTGTTTAATAATGCTTATAAAAAATAAGATATCGATTTATTAGGCTTATGCTAAACATGTCTCTGACATTGGTTCAAGTTTAATGCATGCCAACTAAGAAGCATGTATGCTAGCAGTGCCTAACTAACCCCATCACTAACCTGTGGATAGTAAATTACGTTGTGAAAAGGAATTCTTGCTATATGCTGGGACAAGAAATAATGATTGACGACTGCTGTTTGCTAAACTGATTCAGCTGTTAGACTTGCCAAACTGGCTTGACCTAATCTGACAGGGGCTGAGGGGCTTTCTCTTTTCTTGTGGCAGTGGCGCATCCAATCATTTTGAAGTTGAGATTATGCACAAACATTTGGCATTCCCACGCAGTGGTGACACTGTGAATGGGCGTTATAAGTGTGTGTATGTATACATACAGAGCCTGTAAACTTCAGTTATAGCTCACTGCTTGCTCTTTAAGGTCTGAATTAAAATGTTCTTATTAATATTTCAAAATTCATTGGATGAATAGAGAATAAGGTCACAAGATAGTGGTACTGCGCCTTACTTAATAGTTTGCAAAGAGGGTGTGTAGTCGTGTTGGTCCTTTCTTCCATGTAGTTATAGAGGAGGGAGAGGGAGTAGGTGGTATGATACTTCTTATTGGACCAACAAGTAGTTGATATATTACAAGCTTTTAAACTTCTCGGGGTCCTTCATTGAGTAAAGACCCCGAGAGGTTTGAAAGCTTGTAAAATATCAACTACTTGTTGGTCCAATAAAAGGTATCACACCCCCTACTCCCTCTCCCTCCTTTGTTGCTACTTAACAGTTTGTGAACATGGTTAGCTGAAACATATTGGATAGGTTGTATTTTGTTAAATTACTCTTCTTTTTTTTAGTTGTGTGATATAACTATGTTGAGCAGGATCTGCCCTTTTTCACTAAAAACCCGCCCTTTCCTCCGCCTGCTCTCTCTTCTAATTTGTCATCTGACAGGCATGGGGCAGGTTAATGGTATAGGGAACACTTGATTGACACTATTTGCTTTAAAGATTAATACATTTATTGAAGTTGGCTAATCTCATTAAGTTGTTTACAAAATATACCTGTGTGAGTTAAGAGGGACTGCCCCTTTGACCCTATATTTTTAGGCTTCTAAATCCAGGTTTTGTTTTTTGTGAGCATCTTGCATTCCGGGGTGAAACATACAACTTTCAAGCTTTTGGATGCATGTCTTCAGGGAAGTGGATTTGATGCAGTGAACTTAAATTCCACTGAAGACCCCGGCATGCCCTTGAAGTTGTTAGTGTTGGAGTGATTAAAGTTTGTGTGGGGAAAAAGGTGCCGGGACCTGAAGGAAAGAAAATAATTTATATCTGTACTATAATAAATCCAGTCTTAATTAAGGGAATGTGACAGGAAAAAAAGCACAGCTCCCCATACCATTCAGTATACAGCACAATTCCTAATAATTTCATAATCGCTGTATGCAGTTTTTTGTTGCGTTCTTGAGAAAACTAAGTAACACTGTTTCTGTGAGTCTCCTGGCAAAAATAGATCCAGTTAAAGCTTACTGTAGCTGTAATGGGTCATATTATTTCAGTGTAAACACAGTGGTGTGAAGCAGGAATTATTTAAACATCGCTTCCTCTTTGGCTGAGTAATGAATTTAGGTTGTTTTATTCCAGTGGCTCTTTCTGTTTCAAAGTAAAAAAATAAAAATATTGGTGAAATTTGATTTCATAGACTAGTACAGTACGTAGGTGAGTGATTTATCATACTTGATTTTTTTTTCTTGCAGAAAGTAAATCCATACGGATTGCAAATTGCTTCCATTACTGAGCAGTCAGAGGTGAGAGTTGCACTCATATTGGAGTTATTTATTATGTATTTTTCACATTGAAGTTGACTATTTATTGGACTTGCCAATAAAGCAGATCGTGCTAGAGTGAGGGGGGCCTCGCATGTGAATGTCCAGCTACCTCCAAGTATGAAGAAAAAAGTCCTCTGAATTATTGTAATACTCTTGAAGTTGCTGCATCCAAGAGAGAATAGCAAGAGACACATCTTGCTGCAATTATATGAAAGGTCCATCATGCGATGCATCATGGAGCTGTCACATAATCCAAGCAAGATCGGGTGTTCTGAGTGTTCTCATAGAATAATCTGCCATATTTTATATTCATAGCTTTATTATAATACTTTTAAATCATGCTTTAAATAATGCTATTTATAGTATACTAGCTTCTTTGTAGGAGGGTTCTTATTTCTACCTGAAACGTTCTTTTCTTTACTATATGCTCAGAAATAATGCACTCTGATTTGGCATTTAACCTGGTCATTTTCTTGTTCGGATGTTTTGTTATTTGTAAAATGTTAGAATGTTGGAAAACCAAGCGTTTATCAAATACTGAAGGCTCTTTGCAAGAACTTCATTGACTACAAGGTCAAGAACTGTGTTTAGGCTTTCAACAGACTGGTACATATTTAACCACTTAAGTGCGAGTAGGACATGTAAACATGAGTTTACAAAGGGACATTGCTGAGAGCTATTTGAATGTATGCAAAATATCTGCTATTTGCACTCTGAAAAACCGTTGAGTCTTTTTTTTTTTTCTAGCCAACCAACTTCTATCTGATGTTGAGGGTAACTCCGCCTAGTCTTGTGGATGAAATGGTGTATATATTCATATAGAAGTCTTGTGTATGATCTGTCCAGCTTTAACCCAATTAGGTGATTTCATCAATGAATAGAATGACTGTATCCCCCTGGCAGGCCTCCTCCTGCAGTGATGTCATTAATCCAGGAGGAATAGATTTCTATAATTTTTTTTATATACACTGTAATATATACGCCGAGAGCCAAGAAATGGCACCAAGGTGTGAGAAAAAGCTGTTAAGGATTAGAATGATTTTACACGTAATGCTACAGTGTTCTGCCACAGAAGACTGCATGATGGTTGTGTTTACTATGCTACAAATTACATATTGTGCTCAATTGTTTTTGTAATTCTATTTCCTTGTTCTTCATTATGATTAGTTTAAAAAGAAAACCATGAAAAAGAGTATTTATTCCTGTGTTTATAGAAGACCTGTAAAACATACTGGACACCTAACAAGCTCCTATTAACCCCCAAAATACCCACAACATATATATAAGCATATGAGTGTCAGAGGAGTGCTACTGAGCATGGCAATATGCATTAAAACCAGAGACATAACATAAAACACAGACAAAGCTCAGTTTTTAGCACATCTAGTGAGACTCATACACGGTACAGTGCCTAAATATATATGGATAAATATCTAATGAGTAAATGGTCTTTTAGTTTGACATTTTTGGCCAAAATTGTTGTAAGCCCCTGAGCCAACGCCAAGGCAGACCACATATCAGGGGTCCCTAACGCTAATATAAATTCTTAATAACCTGTTTAATAACAGGAAGAATGATTTATAGTAAATCTGTCAATATTAGCTGCAAAGTTCTGTCTGACTGAAGCTTTTATTAACCTGTACATTACCAGGAAAAGCACTCTGTATTAGAGATGTCACAGCCAAACTGCAAGCAGGCAAGTTCCCCTGAGTGGAAGATGCTATGGAGTGAGCCCATAACCATTTAAATGTGGGAGGGGGTGAGCTTAAATTAAGTAGGAGGTTGCCAACCTCCAATCAGCCATGACTAGCTGGACAAGAATTGTAAAACATACTGGACACCTAACAAGCTCCTATTAACCCCCAAAATACCCACAACATATATATAAGCATATGAGTGTCAGAGGAGTGCTACTGAGCATGGCAATATGCATTAAAACCAGAGACATAACATAAAACACAGACAAAGCTCAGTTTTTAGCACATCTAGTGAGACTCATACACGGTACAGTGCCTAAATATATATGGATAAATATCTAATGAGTAAATGGTCTTTTAGTTTGACATTTTTGGCCAAAATTGTTGTAAGCCCCTGAGCCAACGCCAAGGCAGACCACATATCAGGGGTCCCTAACGCTAATATAAATTCTTAATAACCTGTTTAATAACAGGAAGAATGATTTATAGTAAATCTGTCAATATTAGCTGCAAAGTTCTGTCTGACTGAAGCTTTTATTAACCTGTACATTACCAGGAAAAGCACTCTGTATTAGAGATGTCACAGCCAAACTGCAAGCAGGCAAGTGGAAGATGCTATGGAGTGATTGGATACCCAGACAGATTTACTATAAATCATTCTTCCTGTTATTAAACAGGTTATTAAGAATTTATATTAGCGTTAGGGACCCCTGATATGTGGTCTGCCTTGGCGTTGGCTCAGGGGCTTACAACAATTTTGGCCAAAAATGTCAAACTAAAAGACCATTTACTCATTAGATATTTATCCATATATATTTAGGCACTGTACCGTGTATGAGTCTCACTAGATGTGCTAAAAACTGAGCTTTGTCTGTGTTTTATGTTATGTCTCTGGTTTTAATGCATATTGCCATGCTCAGTAGCACTCCTCTGACACTCATATGCTTATATATATGTTGTGGGTATTTTGGGGGTTAATAGGAGCTTGTTAGGTGTCCAGTATGTTTTACAATTCTTGTCCAGCTAGTCATGGCTGATTGGAGGTTGACAACCTCCTACTTAATTTAAGCTCACCCCCTCCCACATTTAAATGGTTATGGGCTCACTCCATAGCATCTTCCACTCAGGGGAACTTGCCTGCTTGCAGTTTGGCTGTGACATCTCTAATACAGAGTGCTTTTCCTGGTAATGTACAGGTTAATAAAAGCTTCAGTCAGACAGAACTTTGCAGCTAATATTGACAGATTTACTATAAATCATTCTTCCTGCTATTAAACAGGTTATTAAGAATTTATATTAGCGTTAGGGACCCCTGATATGTGGTCTGCCTTGGCGTTGGCTCAGGGGCTTACAACAATTTTGGCCAAAAATGTCAAACTAAAAGACCATTTACTCATTAGATATTTATCCATATATATTTAGGCACTGTACCGTGTATGAGTCTCACTAGATGTGCTAAAAACTGAGCTTTGTCTGTGTTTTATGTTATGTCTCTGGTTTTAATTTATAGAAGACCTATTAGATTTGGAATGACATTATTCCCTGTGTAGCCGAGCCCCTTATCTCCGGTGCGGGGAGGGGAGGCTGCAGGTTAGTCGTAGCCGCGGCTGTCCCGGCATGCATGAGGCCGCCATCTTAAGTATTGCGCATGCGCAGAGTGCCGTGCACATGCGCATTGAAGTTAATTTCAGTGGCCATCTTAGGAGACGGCTCCGCAAGGGGAGATATATTCCAGGATCCTAAGGGGCAAATACAGTCAGGAGGAGATACAGTTTGGCGTGACGAGATCGCTCGCTCAGTCTTGACAGGGATCGCAAGGAGGAAGGTAGTGTCCGGTTGCCAGTGGCTCCCAGACTAGGCCAGACTTCCCCACAGGTCCCAGTTAGGCCCGGAGCCACAGTAGTTATAGGGAAGGCCCCAGATAGGGACGCTCCCCATACCGTTGCACGAGACTGTTGCTTCGCTGGTAGACGTAGCCACGCAGTGATCTGCTGTTTGGGACCCGACCACAGGCCACCCTAAAGACTTTAAGGGAGACACTCCAAGCTGGAGCTCCCGGTAAGGAGAGAAGGGATTTGGTAGACCCCGTGTCGTGGGATCACGTTGTGGTTCTGCCGATTCAGGATTTACCATCTACACTGGTCTGGCCTGAGACCAGGAAGGTACCCACGTGCACCAACGACTCCACACAGGAGTAGCACTACTCCACACACGTTCTTTGGGTGGGTCTTGTCTGTCGACACCAGGGTGGTTAGTTGCCCAGGCACCCTCAGTACTTTGGGGGAACCCCACCAAGGTGGTGAACATTGTGTTGGGTCAGTGTATTGTGGGGACGTTGTGTTGGGGATAATACTGTTATTATTAGTGTGTTGGTAAACAGTTATATTATACATGTGTGTGTGTGTGTGTGTGTGTGTATTACTTATCCTTGTATTAGTACCTGTGAGGGGTTATCCCGCTATGTTGGGATCCCTCATCAGGTGGAGGAGTTGTACCAAGAAGGGCTAGATCTCACCCTTGGCTCCCAGCGGCGGGGGCTTAGGCCTTCTGTGAGCCACAGTTAAAGTCAGCACACGTAGTTCCCTAGTAACGGGAAAGGAGGCTACACCGGCATTATGCATTACCCGTGCATATTGGACATGTGTGTGTGTATATATTGTATATATTGTGGGATTCTCTGACATGTAGTCCCGCGGCTGCATGTGCGGAGCTAACCTAAGATGGCTGCCACACTCCTTCACTCTGCGCATGCGCGCCTTGCCACTCTGCGCATGCGCGTCTCACAAAATGGCCGACCCCACCTCCAGATCGCGCGTAGCTCCGTGGAACCACTAAACGGCTCCCCCGCACCGGAGGCAGGGTAGGGGGACTCGGCTACACAGGTAATCAAGGAAATCGGCTACGTTAAACAGAGGGGTGATTGCCAGCCTTCACGGAAGATTAACGACTGAATGCCGTGTGGAATACAGCAGCCTTGACTAAAACCTGGTCCGAGAAATGATCGGATAACGGCCGCTGCATCTGTACAACTTAAATACATCTGTGTTCTCAGGAGGAACCCTCTTCTTCTTCTTTTTTTTTTTTTTTTTTTTTTTTTCTTTCATTCTGTCCAATCCATTTACCAAGATTATTTTAGTAATATACATCCCCATCTATAAACCTTCTTCTGTTGTTGATCTTTTTCTTCTTAAGATCTCCCTAGTGAATATCACCCTCAGACAAAGACTTCACTGTAATTATGTGCAGTACATTTTGCAGAGGAAGCCGCTGGGAGTTGTGTTTATAATCGCAGTCGATTTTCCGCGAAATCTTAATTACATACAAATTAAATTAACCACTCCTGCAGGCTTGCTCGGCCAGGTGAGGAAACGGCCGCTGGGTTTTTTTCCGAGTACGACCAACAGACCAGCCTCTGTGAAATGTTTCAGCTCCTTTTGGATTTGTCAACCCACTTTGACATTTTTCTCTTGCTCTCAGAGCTTTGCTGACGTGAGTCGTCATGGCAACTTGGCTTAAGTTCTAGCAGCGCACCCGCTGTCAGTGATATAATGCCCTGCTCAGTGATGCTACCTGATAGTTCATGACTTGTTTTTCTGCCCCTGCATACTAATACTGCCCGTTCCTTTTATTTTCTACTGTGAACTTCCTGGCTGCCTGTCTCTGTAAACTTTCCCACAACAGGGAGCTTTAGGTTACTGCACCGTTTATCTGTTTGAATGTACGCTCGGGGCTTTGACTGTGTGATAAGGAATAGGAAATAGAATTTGGCCTAGATACAGTGAAGTCCTTCTTAGCAAGCTATGTAGGTAGCTCTCTAATTTGAGTGAAGAAGCCCCATGGTTCCTTGTCACAAAGAGTTGACATTTAATTTGTGATACCTGAAGCCCACGGATCGTGAATGAGACATGATGAAAGTCACAAATTCTGCCATTTGATTCTTTGACCAGATTCACCCACTTCAAAGACTGTGCGGTTACCACGTTAATGTTTGATATCTTTTGATCCCAGCAATCATGACCGGAAACTCCATAGATCTATAAGCTACTAGGGTGCATGTGGTACAATGTTTGTTAGCATAATGAAACGTGAACAGTGGAAGGAACTTGATTTCCTCTGGGACTCCATTTGGTGTGATTTTCCTATGTTATGTGTTCAGCACGCGCTCCATCTCTCCCCTTACCTTTATTGGTTCTTAAAGGATAAGGCTAAGGGTACACCCCTCCCCCCCAAAAAAAACACCCATTTTGAGACCCCCAAGATTCAATTTGTAATTCCTTTTTTTTTTTTTTTTTTAATTGAATGCATCCAAATCTTTGCTATTGGCATGGTTGGTTTTATTTAGGAAAGTCAATGAGACTGTTAAATTATGTACCAAAGGTTGTGTTATGGTCGACTACGTCACGTGGAACTGCACCTTCAGCAATTTAATGGAGTGGCATCATAGTATGTTTTTGTACATTTCCTCTTCAGTCGTTGGCAGAATGTGTTCATGGCATTTGTTTACTTTTATCAGGACATTTTGAGTGCTACTTTGCTAAAACGTAACTGATAAATGGCTATGTCAATTTTTGTGCAAGAAGTATTCTGTGAAGAGATCTACGGGGATATGTAGTGTCTTTCACAAGAAGTGCACACACCTGTGCGGAGGGATTGCAGCAGAGATTTCGGTGACACAACCTCGAGTCTGCTCCATAATATTGTTTCCGTTTGGAATATTTTTAAAGTAAAGCCGTGCCCATATTCTATTTTACACTAGGTACATTGTTTTTTGTATCCTATTCACATTTCTTTCTTTTTTTTTTCTTCTGCCAGACTGAAAGACCTCTGCCTCCTGTAAAAGAAACATTAGTGATGGATTCATGTGATTGAGTGTTTGTTTATTTTATGATTAGGGATTAAGAAGAGGAGAAATATAAAATTAAGGGGTTCATTTTATTTATTTTTTTAGAAAGGGCTTCTAAGTTTTAGTCCAGCTCTGACTTTGTTTCACGTAGTATTTTTGTGATCACTTTACGCTAATGCAATTAATTTATGTGCAATTGTAAATACAGTAAAAATTCACAAGCTATTAAAAGTCAAAATAGTGGCATTTTTGTGTCGTAGAAACAGGGTGATGAGATGACATACGTACAGAAGTGTGCATGAAGGATACACGTCTGTCAGTTACATGGAGCAGAAACCCTAGATTTAGCGTCATTTGTTTTTTGTTTTTCAAAGTCCAACAGTAAGTCAGCTGGTATAAATAGTAAGTAGCAAGAGATGCTTTGAGAAGTAGAATTGAAATGGTTACAGAAAATTAAATCACTGAGCTAAAATATTTGACTGATGAATCTTTAATTATAACTACTGTATCAATTTTCATACAAATATGTATTTTGTTGTATTGTATGGCATCTAAAGTGAAAAACTAATTTGCAACAATAAAAGAATGTATCCTGATAATACAAATATTTGAACGCTATATATCCCTATTACATAGTATTATCTGGTTCTATTGATATCATTATAGTAAGCACTTATTAGTGAAATTAATGCCAAGCTATTCTCCTTGACAATATTATTTTATAGTGAGATGTGTATAATTGGAAGTGTTCCATATGTTTGATCAATGCAAGATATCTCGCTCAACTTCGTAACATAAACATTATTTATCGTTCTTTTGGTGAAGACCCTCACCTTCATTAGGGGTACAAATGTGTAAAACACCTTATAGTCCTAACACTTTGTGACATAATTTCTGGCTAAAAAAAATCCACCCATAAGTCTCTTCCCTAATTCAATGAACATTATGCTGAAGCAGTGAGTAGGAGTCTATTCTTTCTCTGTTTTACAAAATGTCAACATTAATAAAACAATGACAAATGTGAAATTTCCTAAAGTAATAGAATATACAGCCCACAATTTCCCTTTTTAAACCCTGTTGAGTTTGTTAATAGAAGTAAAATGGATGTGATGCATGCGATTGGTACCACAGTGAGTTTTTCATATAGTTGCACTTGCACACAACCTCTTGAGAGGTCACCAGTTTCATTTAAAGATGTGTTCTTCGGTACACCCGCCGAAGGGATTTGTGAGGTTTCCTCAGCTTGGTGTCCTACATGCATCTTTAACTTCTTTCTCCCTCTTGTCCTTTGGTTTCTGCCCACACTACCGTGGTTGGTCACTGGGGCCCATATACACTAAATGGTGCTATGATTTAGCATGGCCTGACTCCCATTCCAATGAATGGGAGAAGATCTGCAAAATGTTGGCATCATGTAGTGAATATGGGCCTTGTTGGGCCGGTAAAGTGATCTGGGTCAACGCTGCTTTGGAGTGATTGCTCCCCACAATCTGTGGTTATCATGTTTTGGCACTGGGGTGAGCTCTTGGAGCTACGTGACTTACATCGGAAGGAACAAGGTGTGTTTCAAATACTGATGTTTCCATATTATAACTTCATATTTACTTCATGTTAGTTGGAAATATGAAATCAGACCAAATATTTAAATAACTTTCCAATGTCGCATTTTTTTCTTTCGTGGCATTTATGCTCTCTTGTATTTTGATGGTGTAGCTATTGTATTTTGACCATTTGTGTCAATAACTTAGCTGTGTAATTGGCCTCCATAACAAGTTTTAGTTGCCCTTTGCCTCTACATTGCTGGAGTGCCTCCAGCTCCTGATATATTCGATCATGTGATCTCTGTAGCAGTGATCACATGACCATCACCGCCCTCCAACTGACAGAAGTGGAAGAGGCAGCCTAAAATATCAGGATGCCGAGGAAACCTTAAACGTAGTTAAAATATATACAGGTACTATTGTATTTTTAACTGTTAATTATCTTGATTTAGCCATTTAAATATATCACAGCAATTTATTTTGTTCATTCCTATGTGGAAGTTCCTCTTTTTAGGAGGAAGGCCATTCGGTTGAAAATTCCCATGGACTTTGGGGATTTTCGTCTGAATACGGCCTGAACGGCTGTTTCAAGACTAGATAGAATAAGGCCCTTGTTCGTTTTTAAATTCAGAAATGCTGGAGTCAATACCAGATAAGAAGATTGGACTCTGTTACTCGAACAGTTTTAACTTTTAACAGTTTGACAATATGGGCAGTGGGTATTCAATGAAGAGATTTCTAGCCCGTAGTTAATTTTGACATCATTTTATTTATTGTCATGGCAACGTGACGCCTTTATGATGTCACAGCCATGATGACGGGACCCTGCATGAGGAGATTCCCCCCGCCGGAGAAGGCAATCGGTTTAATTGTTGTGGTGGAGAGCGCGGGGCTTGGTGCACAGGCACTGACTGCACCGCCATCACGCTGGCCCGGCGTATAAATATATATTTTGTTTAAATCTGGTTATGTTGATATCCTAATTGCTAGGATATTTTCCTGACTTTGAAATGCCTGTGTTCATCATTTTTGTTGCCAACCCATACGGCTTGCTTTGATCTTTCCTCTATGTATGCCCTTCTGTACAAGAGCATGCAATAGGTGGACCATATTCTGTAGTGTAGTGTGAGGGCGCTGATTGCACTGTGTAAACCGGCCGTTTAGTGTGAATGGGCCCCAGGAAATCACACACAAATGAGCCCTGCCCATTCGCCACTACAGGGCTTTTCCGCACCATAGAGCCCCTCTCTGGCAAGGTTAAAGCTCACGTCCTCCCCAACAGCTGCCACCCACTGGGCTATTTTATGAGCTTAGACTAGCCCCAGACACGGCAGGACCCTTTCGAGCCCCTCCTGAAGTGTCATGGTAAACAGATTTTAACTCTATTTCAGATAAATGGACCCATTCTGGGTGAAATAATCTATTTGCTGAATCGGATTTATCATCCAGCCCCCCTACCTGCAACATACATTTCCCAACTGCCTTGTTCATGTTCTTTTTTTGTTTGTTCCACTGCCCTAGCTCTATTGGCCCCTTCCACACCTTCTTGCGAACAATGTCTGACCACACCACTTATACCACTCCCCCAACGTACCTGGATCTGAGATAAATCATTCTTCATTGACCTAACTAAATCCAATGATGTCAGACCCAACATAGTTGCCCCCGAAGTGAATAATCAACACTTGGGGGCACCTCCTAACCTTCGCAAATACCAGCAGCTCTGGTAACCACTGATTCCACCGCAAACCTCGCCCTCTCCACCAGAAAATGTTTCCATGATTCCCACTCAAGCCAAAATTCCTCCCGTATATATAGAGAGACTGCAGCATGCATCTCTGTCCAATGAATAGAGGAATCTCGATGATCCAAACATCTGGGGGTGCAAAACCTAAAATATCAAAACGGAATCAACCCACTTAATTCATCGCCGGCCTAACATAACTTCAATACCGGTTAGTCTACCAACGCCCAATGCTTTGGATCACCTCCACTCCTAGGCCAGCCTGAGCTGCCTTGGTCGCTGCCCCTATGTGGAAGGAGTGAGTCCCGAACCGGGTACCGTCAATCCCCAAATGTTTAAATCATAATAGAAAACCCGCTGGTATTTAAATCTTTAATGGCTCAGCATCTTCAGGGATAGGAGGACGAACCTCCATGTTCACTCCTAGCCTCATTACCGGGCAGATCATCCTGTCTCGTAGTACCCTTAGAGAAACATAAGCATCCTAGCTGACCTGTTTTAGACTGGTGCACCAGGAGCCTGAGCGACACCGCCCCCCGCACCACACTCAACCGCGAGGCCGTCCACTTCTTTGTTGTGTAAACTAATTAGCATACATGCAATTCCTCAAAAAATGCCAACTATCTCCAGTAGTAGCGGAGTGACCAGCTTCCTGCTGCCCTGAAAAAAAGATTTGGTCTGATTAGTCTGCGCCCCTTACCCACATAAAAAAATTACACCCCCGCAAGTTTTCTCTCCAGCGAGCTGTCTGCTAACCCTTTTTCATTTAACGCAAGCACATACTTCAGGGGGGTGTCCACCTCAGATACCTCTAACCCAAATTCCCCTGCCATATCTCGGTATTCCTGCCAAACAGCCGCATAAGCGTCCCATGTACCAGGGTGACACTGAAGCCCTCGCTTAATCCATCACAGGACCGTCGGCAAATCCCACAACTCCGCCGGGCAGTGCAAGCTGACTGATTCCACCTCTGGCCCATCCTCCTAAACTCCGGTAATTGCATTCGGGATAAAGCATCGGCAACCCTGTTAGTCATCTCAGGTACATGCCTATCCCTAAAAGCTATGTATAATTTCAGGCAAGTTGGCACAAAGCTACGCAGTAAAGCCAACACGGGGGGAGTGGGACCAAAAATTATTAACGGTCTCAACCACCTGCATATTATATCGGTACAGAACACAAAGTCCCGTTTACCAAAACGTGAACCCCAAAGCGCTATCGCAACTACCAGTGGCAAAAATTCTAAGACTGTCAGGTTCTTTATTAAATTAGACTCGGTCCATGGATCCGTCCACTGCTGCGCACACCACGACCGCTTGAAATACGCCCCGAATCCCATTCATCCGGCCGTATCCCTAAAGAGCTGAAGCTCATTGTTGGATGTTGGCTGACCCCTCCACTGTGTCCTCCCATTGTAGCTTTTTATTTATAAAAAATGTTTTACCAGGAAGTAATACAATGAGAGTTACCTCTCGTTTTCAAGTTTGTCCTGGGCACATTCAGTTATAACAATACATGGTTACATTAAAAGAACAGAGGTTATACAGTCAATTCACATACATTTCATGGACAGATAGAGTTGGAAAATTGGATACAGGGGCTGGTGAGTTTCAGATTGAAATAGCGAAGCTTTAACATAAGTAAACGGCTCACACCCATTGGCTGCACCAAAGGTTGTCCGCCTTTGGGGCGACGCAGATGTACACTGAAGGGATTCAGATTGAATGCAGCTGCGAATTCAAAGTCCTTTGTCCTCTTGGCTCATTAACATTTGTCACGGGAGACCAGCTTTATTGTACACCTTTTTACCAGGATCATTCATTGAGCAAAACAGGTAATGAAATAAATTGTAGTTTATTCACAGAAATAGGCATACACACAGTGAAACACAGAATACAGACGAAAAGCACACATAGTGGGGTTCACAAACTAGACTGTTCTAGGTGCAGGGAACTCTAAAGAAGGGTTTTATCCTGACCAGGACTTAAATCCCCTGGTTCCCAAATCGGCACGAAGTTCCACACGCCACCGCTCCCTTCTCTTCTGAGAACTTGGGCTATTTTTTTTGACCGGGTGTTAGTACCAAACTCCTGAAACTAAAATCGGCTTGTAATCCCAGCCACGACCGCTACGTTCGATTATTAGAACTTTAAAACTTTAAAAACTTTTCGGCAGGCTTCTCAGGTTGAAAACTGAAGCCGGTGCTCTGCTATTAACGCAAGAGCATCTTTAAAAAGCCCGCCCGCACAAAGTTCATATATATCATTATATGATTGGAGAGGTGCTCTAGAGTGATAAGTACGGTTTCTTAAGTCTGTGATAGAGAATTAAAAGCACGCAGTGCACAATCCATTGGCAAGCATAAATGCACTAAATTCCAGTCGCCCAGTTTGCACCCCAGCAGATGGAAGCACTCCGGGTGTTAAATAAACTAAATGCAAACTTTGTTTGCCTACGCCAATAGCGTACTCCACCCGTACCTGCCCAGTAAGCTGCTGCCTGATAAAAAATTAGCATAACTTAGATAGTACAGCTGTTTATCATTACCGTCGTTTAGAGATGATCCCTCCAGATGAGACAGATGTTGAATTAACCGGAAGGATCCCACTTCTTTTTTAGGCATTATGCCCAATGGGGAAAACCATAGGCATGGAAATAAATGGGCCCGCCATCCTACCCAACTCGATCTCCCTCGCAATCTTTCCTCTTTCTTTGCCCTCCCTCTCCCTGACCGACCTTCAGTTCCTCACCTCCTAATCCCCTGTCCTTTTCTCAAACGGAATCCAAAATACCTCCCTAAAGTCTGTCTGTAAGAAGCGGGCTGCATCCTTTTTGGGGTAAAGACCCAGCAAAGCACCATCATTTTGGCACTCGTTGGCTTATCCGCCCTTTGACAAAGAAAAAAGGTTCCAATATCTGTACTCTCGAGTGTACAATTGCTGATCCATAATTATCTTCTATATGGAGTATATATCACATAATTTATAACAGCATTTGTAGAGACCATGTATTCGGATAAACATGAGTTTTATATGTGGTAAAAGGTCATATTTTATACTCCCCAGATTGGAAAGAAAAACCTTAATTGTATCCAGAGGGGATGTCCGTATAACCACTAAGTGGAAAATACAGACCCCCTCACAACTTAAAGGAGATGTCTCCTGGAGTTAGACTTTAGACAATTTGAAGCAATTCCTTGAATATCAATAATACAAACACTTTGCATAGCACTCACGATGTTGTTTGTAAATCCGACAGTAGCCTGCTCCCAGCTTGTGATCAGATGCAGAAAGTGATATCCCATGGGGGAAAGAATAAGCACTGCACTGCGAAGAAAAACGATGGAGGCTAGATCGCTCAAAAATAGAAAAAAGATTTTTTGGGCCATCAGCAACATGTTTAAAACAGAGAACAAGCAGATGGACCCCTGACGCGTTTCACACATGCGTGCGCTTTGACCGCTTATTATTTCCCCCATGGGCTACCACTTCCTGCGCCCTTTAACAAAGTCTGCTACCCTGACATTCTTCCCACCCGCCCACCACTCTGTTAACACATGGCAACCGAATGAGCCCCCCTTTAGACTGAGCAATCATGCTGGAACTTGTAGTCACTGAAGGCCCAGCATAATCTTCTCCTACTACTGGCTGGAAAGCTGGAGGATTCCCTGCTGTAAGCCACCCCATGAAAGAAAGCTTGCCTATCCATGGTAAAAAGCTCTATCCATAGGTCCATACATCCCAGGATAGTTACTTATGCACGGCCATCTTCTGACGAAATTGCTCATCGTACAGCCACCACCCCATCCCACTATGGTTTCTATGTCCAAAACCAATCATATCCTGATACATAAATAAAGCCGAGCACTAATGTTGTGACTTTTCTCCAATCACACTTACCAGGATAGAGAAGGCCTGTAACCAATCGGAGAATGTCTGTGGGAATAACCGTTTTAATCTGTCGTCATCTTCTTCTTGGCCTTGCCGGATTTGCTGGCCTTGTCAACGTTTCTCTAGAAACCAGGAAGTAGTGACGATATCTCCACATACTCCCGCCCATATTTTTTTCTTTTACCACAGCCGGTAAATGTAAACCTAACTGGCTAGTGAGGCATACGTAAGCATCTTTGAAATAAATGTCCGATAACTTCCCCGCCTCTAACATGCCAACCGCTGCTGCTGGCGAAGTAACCTCCACGGCTAATGCCATCTCCCCACTTGCCAACCCCAATGGAGCTGCTAACCCCCTGTCTGAGTGGTCACTACTCCCCAAGCCACTGCCACCCCTGGCGGTGTAGCTCTCACTGCCGCAATAGGGGTCGCCTCCTGTAAGGGCCCCCCCTTGAACTCCTAAGGCCTCGAGCACACCTCTCACAATGAGGCAGCCATATTTACTCCCCCAACTGCCCCCACAGATCCGCTGTGTGGCAGCTCCATCCTTTGTTGGCTTGTTCCCTGGTCTGCAGGGCCTGACCGCTGCTGCTCTTCTCCATCTTGTGAGTGACACCCCCTGGCCTGTCCCCTTCTGGGAACGTCCTCCCAATGCCCCAGGGATACCCCTACATGTCTCACGTAAGGGGTGGAGGGGGAAATAGGGGCCCAGGCCCTCCTTTTATTCCCAGCCGCCCGCCTCCCGGAACCAGGGCGCCGCTGTGCTCACCGCACAGCAGGTCCTGCACCTCATGTGCACCCTTCCGAGGACCGGCCTACCTCAGGTGGGCCTCTGCCAGCCATGCCGGCGGACTAGTTGTTGTCTGTACGCACCACTCAGCCATCCTCGCGCAATAGGGCCGCCTCCTGGAGCCGTACCAACAGTTCCTGCACGGACACCATCTTCCTTCACGCTCCGCCGACTCAACGTTCCTACCAGGGAGCTGACTCCACGTAGCGAACTGATTTTTTTCCCCTGCTCTTGCTCAGGATTTAAATAAGCTACCCGCTGTCCCACGTCACCACCTGACGCGTCGAGGGGAGAGGGGCCGGGGTGTGTAGAGCATGGCCAGATCAAAGGTAAGAATGGTGGGTGAGGGGAGCCTAGCTCTGTCAGTTAAGGGGCCCAGGGCTGCTTTCTCCTTCCATACTTGCTGTGGTTTATGCTTATTTAGTTTCCCTTCTATCAACAATGCAGCGGGAAAAAATAACCCTGGGCAGAACAAAAAGTAGTCCTATAATTATATGTAATGTTAGAACTCTAGGAATGGGACATTGCAAAATACATCGAGAGTATCTCGCCTATAAGGTCTTTGTTTTGACCTCCACAATTATTAAACAGGAATTTCTGAATTTGCTTTTCTGGGATATGTAAAAAAAGAAAAAACTATACCCAATTAAATTTAATTCATGTGATATTAAGTGCAAACCAATATAAAAATGAATAATCTAAGTGTTACTTGCAGTAAATATGAATAATGTATAATGTTATAATGAATGTATTGTGAAGTAAAAAAAAAAAGGAGAATGATTATGAGGGGAAAGGAGGGGGGCAAAAAAATGAAAATATAGAAAATGTAAAAGATTTTCCCACATTTTCAAGTGGGCAAAACCAAAAATAAAATGTTATACATAGAAATATCTGAAGTCTGTAGGTAAATCCAGAAAAAGGTATTGGAGTAAAGGCTGCTTTTCTAGGAGATGAACCACATCCATAAAGATTGTTTAAAAAGAAAAAGTGAAAGCGCACACTCCATGGTATAATAATAATAAAAATATATATATATACAGTATATAATATTATACTCGCTCACCCCTGTCTTATTGTGCCTTTTTCCTATCCCATGTAGTAGCAGAATCGAGTTGCTAAGCAACACCTGGATTCTTCTAAATCCTAAAGTGAAAATGCATTAATATGTGTGTAGAGAAGGGTGGGGGTTATAATTGTGCATCTAAGAAATAAATGCTGCCACGTTTTGGTCTCAAATCCATGATCACACATTTCATTCATTGAAAACAGCAACTAGATCCATCAAATGCAAATGAGGATAAAGCATGAATACTTTCATTACCACATTTTACAGCAAATTATTTACAGTGCAATTACCATAATTGTTTTCCTCTTAACTTTTTGGTGTGTAAGCAATACGCATCTGCAGAAAGCAGTGCTGAAGCTGGTGATCGGATACTGTCTATAGTACTGTATAAAGTGCTATATTTTCATTTTGTAGGACTTTATATCTCTGTATTAAAAAATGATGGATAAATGACTACCCAAAAATTGCATGTTGTATCTGGAGCCCATGTGTCACATGCTCGTCTCATTCAGCAGCTTATTTAAGTGAATATAGCTCGTGCAGAATAAAACCGTTCAAGCTCCTAATCATTCATGTGGTGTGGCATCTATAACCATAAACGTCTTGCTTACTGAGAATAGGAGGCCTGCACAGGGCCATGGATTTTGCATTTACAAGATGGATAGGCCATGGATTCAGATGTTGGTTTGGATGTATTTTGTCCTTGCCTTTTTTGGCACTATATTTTCCTTTTTGTTAGATGGGATAATGTCCTATTACTGTGCTAACTGTTGCCATGCTGGCATCCCAGACGTTATTTAACTCTTTCACTTCATGAAGACATTTTATTGGCCAAAGGCTTTTTAGCCTGGGGCTGCATGCCTGCGTGGACGCTGGCCACGGGGAAATTTGGCAGCCGCTGATTGGCTGTCAGTGCCACTTGGAAGCTGCTGATAGGTTGGGGGGGAGTGGCGAGTTACTGAATGATTGGTCCACACGGGGGGCCAGTTGTCGGCTCGCAGCCACCTATGTGGCCCAAAAGGTATTAAAGGAGGTGCAGGAATAACGGTTTTAACAAAGTACGAAGAAACGCCCCCCCATACAGCCTTTTTTGTACAGTAGTTTTGATTTAATGTTATTTTGTATTTTTATTTTATTTTTTAAACATAATTTTTTTTATTGAATAGTAAGGCAACAATATACAGAAATACAGCATGGTTAAATGGGTATTCAGGGTGGGGGTTGGATACAGAAACAAAAGGGAGGGGTGGGGTGGGGGGGGGGGTTGGAACAGTAAGTCGGCGGGCTGTCAAAAACATAAAACTTGTCAATATAAAATAATTTGCTTTTCCAAAGGGGATTCTGGCGCATCTTTTATGAGGTCTGTCAATGAGAAAACCGAAGTGGTGTGGCGGAAGTTAGATTTTGTGGGATAGAATGTAGTGGTGGGCCGGGGGAGGCAGCCAGATGTGCCCTCTGGACATAGTGTGGGGAATGGATTTCGTGCTTACAGACTGAGGGAGCTTAATGTAACATTTTGGCTACCTGCAAACAATATCCAGGGTAGCCAAACCTTCTGGTAATTTTCGTATGTATCATTTAGAAAACTGGTGAGTTTTTCCACCATGCATACAAACCAGACCTTGTTTCTTATTAGCGGGATTGATGGTATTTTATCTTGTTTCCAGAGACCTGCTAGGGCGCATCGTGCCACAGTAATAATATGAGTTATTAGTTTATTTTCCGCCCTGGTGTGGCCTTGAAGTGGTTTATTTAGTAAAAACAGCCACGGGTCCAAGGGGATGTTCGAACCCATGATCTGGCGAATCCAGGATTTCACCTGCCTCCACAGAGCCTGCACCAAGGGGCATGCCCACCACATATGCAGGAAGGAGGCCACCTCTCCTCAGCCTTTAGGACACATAAGTGAATAGCCTGGAACATACTTGGCTATCTTTTCAGGGGTATTGTACCAACGGGTCATTACTTTGTACACATTTTCCTGAATAGTTGTACAGATTGAGCTTTTCGCTACCGCTTCAAAGATATCCTCCCAATCCTTGTTTTCCAATTCCTCATCCAAATCAGTTTCCCATTTTTCTATAAATTTAAGCTTCACTTGGTCTTCGGTTGGCAGAGAGAATTGGCCGTATAGTTTCGATATCAACCCTTTATGGGAGTCTGCCTTCAAGCAGAGTCTCTCAAACCGTGAGACAGCGCTGGAGGGCTTGACTTTAGTATAGAAGGCCCTTAGTTGGAAATAGCAAAAAATCTCTCCCGTTGGGACCCCCCTATCCCTAACCAAATTGTCAAAAGGCGTCACTTTAAAATCGTGGCTAAAATCAGAAAGTCTACAGATATTTGCTTGCCGCCAGTTTGCAAAAGATAGTTTGGGTAGTCCTGGGGAAAAATCCCGGTTTCCAAAAAAAGGGGTCATCAAAGAGTTTGGGTTACTTAGCTTGTATTTAAATTTAAGTATGTCCCACAGCTTGAGAGAGTGTGTGATCGCTGGCAAAACTGGACGTCTCAAAAGGCCTATCCTGTTAGATAGCTAGAGAATATTTTCTATTGGAGTGGGGCGTAATAGATGTGCTTCCAAGGCGACCCATCTTCTAAGTGACGGACTTGCATGCCACGCTACCCACTGACTTGCTTGAGCAGCCCTGTAATATGAGAGAAGGCAAGGAAGGGCCATGCCTCCTGCTTCTGTGGGCCTAGATAGCAATTTACGGTTAAGCCTGGGCCTTTTGTTATTCCAAATAAATTTGGAGACCAAAGATTGAAGTTTGGTTGTATCTGAAGTTATAATCGGTATAGGGCGGGTCTGGAAAAGATAGAGCTTCATCTTCATCTTCACTGATTGAACTCTCCCCATCCAAGACACATTAAACTTAGCCCAGGCCCCTAGATCGGTTTTTAATATCTTTAATAATTTAGGGTAATTAGCCTGGTAGAGCGAGTCATAGTCCTTTGTTAAAAAGACTCCCAGGTATTTCAGTGAGGATTGTTGCCATCTGAAGTCAACATTTAATTTGATTAGCTTAACCGTCTCCTGTCTCAGATTGATATTCAGAGCCTCAGACTTACTGTTATTAATCTTGAAGCTTGATAATTTATTGAAAATTGATAGTTCGTTAAACAGATTTGGTAGGGTTGTTAAAGGTTTTGATATTGTAAGGATAATATCGTCCGCAAAAAGAGCCAGCTTATATGTCTGATCACCTACCTCAAGGCCTGAGATATTAAGGTTTTGGCGTATATGTGCCCCCAGCGGTTCCAAGCAGAGAGCGAAAATAAGTGGGGACAGTGGGCAACCCTGTCTTGTACCACTTTTTATCTAAAATTGAGAGGAGGGAAAGCCCTGGCTTTTTACTATTGCAGTTGGATTTGAATAGAGGGCCATTACTGCTTTGAGGTATATTCCTGAAAAACCAAAGGTCCTCAGTGTTTCCTCCATATATATCCAATCTATACGGTCAAAGGCCTTCTCGGCGTCAAGGCTGAGCAACATGGCGTGATCACCTTTCTGTGCTGCCCATGCCGTGAGATCTATAATTCGTCTAATATTATCCGCGGCTTGTCTGCCAGGGATAAAACCCACCTGATCGTTGTGGACCAAAGAGGGGAGAATCTTTGCTAGTCTATTGGCCAATATCTTGGAAAAAATAATAATATCCGAATTAATCAAAGATATTGGTCGATAGTTCCCGCATATTGTGGGGTCTTTCCCCTCCTTGTGGATAAGAGAGATTGAAGCTTGCAGCATATCTGTTGGGAAGTCTGAATCAGCCATAATAGAGTTGAACAACTTAAGTAGGTGGGGAGAGAGAGCGTCACTACATTTCTTATAATATAAATTTATAAACCCATCTGGGCCCGGCGATTTTGAGACTTTTAAATTCTTAATTACCAGTTTAACTTCTTCTAAGGTTATAAATTGATTCAGAGCACCCTGTTGGGTCTCAGTAAGAGAAGGTAGGTTGGCGGATTGGAGATAGGTAGTTATCTTGGCCCGGGTGTGGGCATCATGTAATACCTTTTTGCCATTGTATAGTTTAGAGTAGTAGTCTTGGAATTCCCTCACTATCGCTTTAGGATTCGAGGTTAATAAACCTGAATGCAGTCTAATTGAGTAGATCTTGATAGAGGGGCGTCTGTTTTGCAATTTAGCTGCCAGGAGGGAGTCTGCTTTATTCGCTTTTTCGTAGAAGTTCCTCTTAGACCAGTTAAGAGATTGTTAAGCTTTTGCAGTTAAAAACATATTGAGCTCTGCTCTAGTTTCCTTAAGGGATAACATCGTCTCTTGGGATTGGTTGTTTTTGTGAAGTTTAGATAGCCTATCAACTTTCGTTTGGAGGGAATCAATCTTTAGCTGGTGTGCCTTTTTCCTGCATGAGGCAATAGAGATCAGATAGCCTCTAATTGTTTCCTTATGAGCCTCCCACAATGTTGTCCTTGATGTGACACTTCCCTCATTAGTCTGAAAAAAAGCCTCAACTGCCCTGATAACATCCTTCAAAACCTCTGGGGCCTTAAGAAGAGATTCATTTAATCACCAAGGTGCTCTGGGTGCTAAAACATTAAGATTTGTGGTTGTGGAGTCTACTGGAGCATGATCTCACCAGGTTATATTGTGAATATTTGACTCGAAGACCTGAGGGATCAGAGGTGCGCTTATAAAAATATAATCGATACGTGAGTATGTTTGGTGGGGGGATGAGTAAAAGGTGAAATCCCTGGTCCTGGGATTCATCTCTCTCCATATATATATATATAGGGAGAGGGAGTGGCTCAGTGAGTAAAGACACTGACTGGCACTGAGAGTTTGAAGCAGGGGAGCCTGGTTCAATTCCCGGTGTTGGCTCCTTGTGACCTTGGGCAAGTGACTTTATCTCCCTGTGCCTCAGGCACCAACAAATAGATTGTAAGCTCCATGGGGCAGGGACCTGTGCCTGCAAAATGTCTCTGTAAAGCGCTGCGTAAAACTAGCAGCGCTATACAAGAACATGCTAAAAAAAAAAAAAAAAAAATATATCTACCAAATTAAGTGAGAAAAGGACTTGTTTAAGAGCCTTAATCTCCTGGGATCTATAGATCTGTGGGCCTGAGTTCGGAGCAACAGTTCTATCCTGGGTCGGATCTAGAGCGAGATTGAAATCGCCTCCTAAAATAATTTGACCTTTCGCCCAGATACCTAGTGTAGTAAAAAATGAGTCGAAAAAGTTCGCACTGTTCTCATTTGGGGCATACACTGTGGCTATGGTTGTTTCCTTACCAAACAATTCTCCCACCAGAATTTTATATATTTGCCATCTCTGTCCATTTTTTTGTGTTTGCATGTAAACGCGACCCGGTTATGGAATAATATGGCCACCCCCCTTCGTTTGACCATCGCGGAGGAGAAATAGATCTCCCTGTATTGTCTGTCTAGATAGTTTGGATTTTCTGGGGATCTAAAGTAGGTCTCTTGCAGGAAAAGGATGTCGGCGCCTTTTTTTTTTTAAATCTGACAATGCCATTCTTCTTTTTTTAGGGCAGTTTAGACCTTTCACATTGAGCGAGATTATCTTAAGGGACATCCCATATTTGGGTTAGCATCGCTGGCGAACATAGACGAGCGAGATTGGGCTGCCCTGTAAAGCTTCTGTAGTATTCATCAACCATTTGCTGTTCCTGGGGGGGGGGGGCGGGGAGGAAAAACCTAGAAAAAATGGGCAAAAAAGCCCAAAAGTTAAAGAGTGACGAGCATGGGTGTACCTCTAGGGGGACACTCCTAATGCTCAATTGCCCTTGGATACAAGCTTCGCGGTAGGGACATACCACAAAGAAAAACAAGGGCAGCTGTGTCGCTACGGACACAGACATCCTGGGGGGGACTAGTAGTCAAGACTCTAATAGTCCATCAGCTCCTGCTCCAGTCCCGGAGCCTCCTTGGGCTTTTGAGCCTAGTATATAGAAAAGGCATCCCTGGGGCATGCACTGAACTTGATACCAATTATAACATTCAAATAATAACTTGACCTTGGGAACGTTGTAACAGATATAACATATATTCTTTTAACATTTTTTCACTTCAAACAGATCTCTAGCAGCGCATTGTTGCAATTAGTTACTTATTATTAAACATAACCTTTAAACCTTTAGAAAAACAGACAGGTTAATTAGAAATAACAGCACCCCCTGGCTATCCGGAGCGGAAAAGTCCTCATCTCTCGGCCTCAATCCTCAAGAGCGGCTTTTCTCCAGCTAACGGGGAGAAGGAGGGGTCTGCCAAGCGGACCTCCCCTAGACTGGTTTAAAGTCTGAAAAATTAGAGGTTGGGGCCGATCATAAAGGTAACCCGGTGAGGGGAGGTTAGAAGCGTCAATACGGGGACAGAATCCATTAGACACCTCAGGACTTGGATGCTTCCGTATTGGGCTGTTTCGCTGGAGATTCCGAGCCTCTCCAGGGGACCGTTGACCAGGAAGGGACCAAAGTGGAAGGGCCTCTCTCGTCAGGGGCGGATCTCAGAGGGGAGGATCCCAAACCTAAATGATCCAGGAAAGCTTCGCCATCTTCCGGGTTTCTAAGTGTCTGGGGTCTCCCGTTTTTGGTCACCATGAGGCCAAACGGAAAAGTCCATCTATACCTGACATTATGGTCTCTCAGTTTTGCCGTTACCTCTCGCAGGCTTCTTCTTTTAGCCAATGTGGATGGGGCCAGATCTGTGTACACCTGCAATGGTATGTTCTGGAACCTGAGGTCTCTGGATGCTCTCGTCACTGTGTTGAAGGCATCTTTTGTTTTAAAATAGTGAAACCTTAATACGACATCTCTTGGCTTATCACCCGTTTGGGGTCTCACTCTCAGAGTTCTGTGGCATCTGTCCAGAGAGAGGGACTCCTCTGGGAAGTCTGGGAGGGTTGACGTTGGCCAATTGCCTATAAAACCTTCCACGTCTACTTCTGACTCCGAGATCCCCCGGATCCTGAGGTTGTTGCGACGGTCCCTGTTCTCCATGTCTTCTTGCCTGTCTCTGACTTCCATAAGCTGGGCCTTTACCTCTTTGAGTTCGTCGTCCATTTGGGATTGGTGGGTGATTGTTGCGTCTACTTTTGACTCTAGGGATCTGGTACGTTCTCCAAGCGATGATATTTCTTCTTTAAGATCCTTTACTGCCTTTTGCATTAATAACTCGATTCTGTTATAGAAGGCAAGCAAATCAGATTTCGTGGAGAGATTTTCAATCTTCACCCCCAAGTCAGAGTCTGAGTATTCTTTAGATGGGGCCTCTCCTGATATTGCATTGAGTGGCGAGGGCTTACCGTGTTTTTTAAAGTATTCTCGCAGTTCGCTCTGATTTTTTTTCTTTTTGTTAGGTTTGGGGGTTTTGGAGGCCATTGTAGATGAGCAGCACTCGCAAGTTGATTAGACAAGGCCAGATTGCTAACAAAAGATTAGAAGAAAGTCCAGGACCTTTCTGAGCATGAGCCTCAGGACGCCATCTTAGCTTGCTTCGCCCTTTTTTTGGGGGGGGGCACATTGTCCCCAGCCAGGGGACCTGGGGCTCCTAGGTTTGGTTTGACTGGTTTCCACGGTAAGCGGGGAAGGGAAGGTGGAATACAATATCCAGACTTTGGCCTTTCACTCCAAAGTTTGTGAGCTGATGCAGTTTGGGAGATATGAATGCCTGGCTCTGGCTGTGTGCCTTTAATGATATTGGCTGGGTGGATGTCTTATTCTGTGGGTCCCCACAGTGTGTTTGAAGGCTTCTAACACTTTCTTGGGGGGGAGGTTTTTTTTCCCCCTGGTGGTTACAGTTCTGATCCCCCTGCAGGTTGTTTATGCAGTTTTCACTTGGGGTGGGGCGGGGGGTGGTGAGAGGGTGCAGGAGAGAGAACTGCTCTTCCCCCAGATAGCACTGGGCACAATGACCCCTCCTCTCCACCCTGATCCCTTTTTGGCAGCCTTGTTGGCTGGTGACTGCTGTCGCCCCCCCCCCCCCCCTTATACTGGGGTGACGATCCTCCTCTAGCAGCGCTCTCCGTGTCCCCCTCTGCTACTAACCCCCCTCCCGCTGGGATCGGGTGGGTTCAGCCTTGTGCCGATAGCTGCACCCGCTGCCTGCGGCACTCCCCCTCCCCGTTGCTTACTTGCGGCAACCCAGGAGTACCTCAGTCCCGCCGGAGACCTCCTTCCGGGTAAGCTGTGCCGTTGGGCTGGGGATCTCTTAAGTCACGCGCGGGCCGCCGCCATCTTGGGGGCTTCCGTGGCTGGGAACTTTCCCTGAGTAGCCGTTATTTTGTATTTTATGTTTAAAAAAAAAAGATTAAAATGTGTAGCCCCCTTGCTAAAATCAGGTCCCTTTTAGCATGTACAGTAGGCTATGTCAGCACTCTGGCAGTCCCAGAGGCAAGTTAGAATGTTGCAATTCCAGGAAAGCTAGTGTGACCAATGGGGTGACTGGTTGGCAACATCCAGTTTTGCCCAGAGACTGGGAGGGAAACTGGTTGATACCTCCTGGGTAGATACAGTGAGAGGTGGTGGGAGGGGGGGTCTGGTCTATTCAGAGTGTGTGTGCTGGGGCAGAGAGACCTAGGTGCTAGGGCAGGCACAGAGGGTCCCATGCTGCAGGGAGCAGGGCTATAGCCCAGGTTTAAGTAGGGACCTGGGGCAGAGCCTACTCCACTCCTATCCAGGGTTAAGTTGGGTCCTGGGAGGAAATGCAGACAAAGGGGAAACTGCTGAATGAGAGAGAAACTGAAAGCCTGTCCTGTCTATGCTGTTTGGTATGCTGATCCTGCTGACAATAAAGCAAGCATCATGTTAAAAGTTCCCGATGCCCTTTTTCCACTTATTCTACTCCTCACTACAGCCTAGGCCTGCATCCACCAGAGAAGCCCTGAGACTAAAGGTAAAAACTGACTGAGCTACTGCACTACGCTGAAGCAGGTAGAAACCCTGTCTGCAGTGCAAGGAGAGACTGAATACGTGTACACCCTATCTTTTGCAGGGGGGGGGGGTTGGGGTGTTGCATATATATGATTCATTGTCACAGCAATTGTTGGAGTGTTTTATTGGAGTGTTAAAAGATACGGATGGTATGTTTAAGTTTGATGCTCTAGGCTGGGAGGCAGAGCTGGTTTAAGTTTTATTTCATTTTAGTTAAGTTATTAAGGACATGTCTGTTCTGCACTGAACGGATTAGGAAATGGTCACAGTTTTATCCCCCCTCCCGGGCCTCTTATTAGCGTTGTTGCTGTGACACCTAATATGAGATGAAGCAGAATGAAACCTACAGTATTCTAGGAGTAAGAAATAAGAAATGTAAGCACTTAACTGGTTGTAAAGCCGTTTTAAAGGACAACGAGGGGGAACCCACGCTGTGCTGTTTTAGAATAAAGTATCCCTCTAGAACAAAACTGTTATGATGCAGAAATATTGACATGGGAAATGGTAAAAGACCACAACTAGAATATATATAGAGATAGAAATATATATAAGATAGATATTGGATGTTAGATAGATATTAGATATAAAATCCATCATTTTTTTTTATTGTCTGAAAGACTGTCCGAGTTAAAACATTTGGTCTCAAGTAAAAGAGTTAAAGGTAAATGGAGAATTCTTTGTGACTCCGATTACTATTTCAATACTTATATTTTGTATATGAAGGTTTCCTGTTTGTTTTTTGTTTTTTACTATCATTAGTCATTTTTGGGGCTATCCATCTGTGGGGTTGTCATTTGTTATCAGCTCAATGTAATATCTATTTTTTTTTATTATTGTTGGTTGTTATTTAAAATGGTAAACTAATGACTGATGTGTGGTAGGCTGAAACAAAGTTATTGCTACTTAAAAAAATAAAAGAAAAATAATGAGGTGTTTTTAAATACGTTTTGACCCATTAACCTGAAGTGTAGGGCAGAGCCCTTGTTCCCCCGTAACTTAAGGGGCTTCCGGTACTGCCATTACCTGTTGGCTCACAGAAGGCCTGAGCCTCCGCCACTGGGAGCCTGGAGTGATAATGTGTTCGCTACTGTGCAGCGCCTCCACCTGAGAGGGATCCCAACTTAGCAGGATAAGGCCTCGGTACCGCTGCGCTCGTTGGCGCGGGCGGCCACACGCGATTTCCCCACCAGCAGGGGAATCCTGAGGAGCCGGTCCCGGTCCCCCCTGGCTGCACAGCGCACTACACGCTGTGGCGCGTCAGCCGCTATGGGACACAAGAAAATGGTGATCCCTAGCGTTGACGCGTCGCGTGGTGTGGCTGTGAGCCAATGGGGAGGGGAGGCTTCGGGAGGAGGAGAGGCTTCGGGGAGCGGGGAGGAGTGTGGAGTGACAGCAGCGTGAGTGCCTGTCTGTGTGTGTGTCTGTGTGTGTGCCTGAGTGCGTGAGTGCCTGCCTCTGTGTGTGTGTCTGAGTGCGTGTGTGCCTGCCTCTGTCTGTGTGTGCGCGTGCGTGTGTGTGTGTGTGTATATATGAGTTTGTGTGTATATATGAGTGTGTGTGTGTGTGTGTGTGTGTTTTACTTACCATCAGCAGCTCCAGGCCGAGTCCGTGGAGGGAGGGGGGGAATGAGCGGGTCCCTCCGCTCAAGCCACGCCCCCCCTCCCTGTCAATCCTCCCACTCCTGCCCACCTCCCGCTCCGGCTCCCGCTCCCTACAGACCGCATATCGCGGTCTGTGTATGTCAGCGCACCGCCTGTCTGCAGTGCGGGCGCGCTGACTCTGGGAGCGGGGCCTTAGCCTAAGCCCCTCACAGGAACAATGTAAACAGTAATACCCACGCACGTAGATAATAACAACCTTTACTGAACATATATCACAGTACCCTGTAACACACTATGTGTGTATATGTATGTATGTATGTATATATGTATATACAGCAGAGACTGCGACTATTCTAACACAAACCAGTGGCAATCGCCAAAAAGACCCAGGTACATTCTGAATACATGCCTTAAACTAGCCCCAGCATTTCTGCATTGATTAATGGCCCACCAGATTAACAGCGGGGGTCCATGGCAGTCCCATTCAAACTGAATGGGACTGCCATGGACCCCCGCTGTTAATCTGGTGGGCCATTAATCAATGCAGAAATGCTGGGGCTAGTTTAAGGCATGTATTCAGAATGTACCTGGGTCTTTTTGGCGATTGCCACTGGTTTGTGTTAGAATAGTCGCAGTCTCTGCTGTATATACATATATACATACATACATACATACATATACACACATAGTGTGTTACAGGGTACTGTGATATATGTTCAGTAAAGGTTGTTATTATCTACGTGCGTGGGTATTACTGTTTACATTGGCGGGTGGGTGAAAGGCAGGTGCAGGGACGGGAAGGCAGGTGCAGGGAGGGGAAGGCTGAATGGGACTGCCAGGGACCCCTGCTGTGTTAATCCTATGGGTAATTAGTCAATGCAGAAATGCCTTAAACTTGCCTTAAACAAGCCCAGCACATACCCAGAATGTAACCGGGCTAGTTTAAGGCAAGCTTTAGAATAGTCGTGGTCTCGTCTATATCTATATCTATATCAATTTGAAAATCTTGGTTGTGAGTGTCTGGAAACCATTTGATTGGACCGTCGGCCGCCCGCCCTCCCACGGCTCTCATTGGCCGGTGTCTCGCCACCCCCTCCCCCCGATGGCCCGCCCCCCCACGGCTCTCATTGGCCGGTCTACTCTAAGCCACTCTTCCACTCACACACCACACTCTCACCCGTGTGGACTGCTCACACCCCAGAAGCTTCATCATACTGTGTGAGCCCTGAGATTTGTGAGCCTACCCTGCGGATTACATCCCTAACAAACAAACATACACACACACACCCCTGGAGACGCTGACCACGACACCAAAAGTAAATACAACAACACTCCCCCCATCTCACCCCTCCGGACTTGCCTCCCCCCCCACTATCACCCCTCAGGCCCTCCTCAACAGCTGTCCACCCCAGCTCCGTTTTTGCCCCCCCAGCTCTGTTTTTGCCCCCCCCCCAGCTCCGTTTTTGACCCCCCAGCTCTGTTTTTGACCCCCAAGCTCTGTTTTTGACCCCCCTGTTCTGTTTTTGACCCCCCATCTCTGTTTTTGCCCCTCCCCCAGCTCCGTTTTTGACCCCCCCAGCTCCGTTTTTGACCCCCCCAGCTCCGTTTTTGACCCCCCCCAAACACACACAGTGACACAGTGTGACACAGTGACAGTGTGACACAGTGACAGTGTGACACAGTGACAGTGTGACACAGACACACAGTGTGACACAGACACACAGTGTGACACAGACACACAGTGTGACACAGACACACAGTGTGACACAGACACACAGTGTGACACAGACACACAGTGACACCCCCTCATCCGCCCCTGCCTTCCCCACCCTTCCCCTTCGCCCCTGCCTTTCCCCCGCCCTTCCCCTCCGCCCCTGCCTTTCCCCCGCCTTTTCCCCCCCCACCCACGCCTTCCCCTGCCTTCCCCGCCACCCCTGCCACTGCCTTCCCCCCCGCCCCTGCCTTCCCCTCCCTGCACCTGCCTTCCCCTCCCTGCACCTGCCTTCCCGTCCCTGCACCTGCCTTCCCGTCCCTGCACCTGCCTTCCCGTCCCTGCACCTGCCTTTCACCCACCCGCCTCCCGCCCCTGCCTTTCACCCTCCCGACGCCCGCCCTCGCGCCTCTGTGTTTCACCCACCCGACGCCTGCCCTTCCCTGCCTTTCACCCACCCGCCGCCCGCACTCCCGTCTCTGCTTTTCACCCGCCCGCCCTTTCACCCACCGCCCGCCCGCCCCTGCCTTTCACCCACCACCCGCCCCTGCCTTTCACCCACCACCTGCCCGCCCCTGCTTTTCACCCACTGCCTTTCACCCACGCGCCCTCCCGCCCCTGCTTTTCACCCACCACCCGCCTCTGCCTTTCACCCACTCGCCGCCCGCACTCCCGCCGCCCTCCCGCCTTTCACCCACCCACCGCCTCACACCCCTGCGCCCCACAGCCGCCGCCCGCACTCAACAGACATCTGCCGCCTCTCACCCTACCTTCCCCTTCTCTGTCCTGGATCCGACTGGCGTGGTCCCGCAGAGCGCGCCAAATGAATCCATTCCTGCTCCCTGATTCTGTCCCTAAGGCTTATGGGACTTGTAGTCCCTTGCGTAGCCATTTGAGAATAATGGCCGCCGCTCTTTATGTCCTGCGCAGGGTGTAGAAAGATGGCCGCTGCAACTTGGAAGCTCACAGAGCATGCGCAAGTGCTTGTGCGCATGCGTGGCTATTTCTAAAATGACGGCGCCCTTTCCCGGCGTTCCGCCGAGGCGCTCCGGCGACCGGGTCGCCCCTACAACCTCCCTGACTGCCCGCTTGTAGCTGAGGTAAGGAGGGCTAAAGGGAGGACCGGGCTACATCTACATTTATTAACAATTTTCTCGGTCATCCAGGACATACTTGAAAACGAAAGGTAACTCAATGTATTACTTACTGGTAAAACCTTTGATAATAATAAATATATCTTTATAAAACAAACGTTCATTTGTGAAATTTATTTACATGAAGCAAAAGGTGACACTGTGTGCTCATTTACATATCATTACCCAGAATCCCTTGCTGCGATGGAAGCATTGTATGCTAGGAAATAATGGGAAAAAGAAGGATTACAGACGTGAATGTGGTCACGTGATATTTTTATTTACTGAAATGATGTATTGTGATTCTAAAGTTAAAAGTCCTCATTACTAAGCATGTTCATTAAATAGTTTGTGTATTTTTTGGCTGCAAGTACATTTATCTTCCTTATTATTTTTCACTTCCTAATATGGTTTGAGGAGTTGTAAACGTAGGCTTTTTTGTTTTGGTTTTTTACTTCCATTAAATATACAGGCATACCCCACATTAACCTACGCAATGGGACCGGAGCATGTATGTAAAACGAAAATGTACTTAAAGTGAAGCACTACCTTTTTCCCACTTATCGATGCATGTACTGTACTGCAATCATCATATACGTGCATAACTGATGTAAATAACGCATTTGTAACAGGCTCTATAGTCTCCCCGCTTGCGCACAGCTTGGGTACAGGTAGGGAGCCGTTATTGCTGTTCAGGACGTGCTGACAGGCGCATGCGTGAGCTGCCGTTTTCCTATTGAGCGATATGTACTTACTCGCGAGTGTACTTAAAGTGAGTGTCCTTAAACCGGGGTATGCCTATACATGACCTTGACCCTACCATGCTTAGTATTTTGTGATTAGTATCAAAGAACACTTTTGTAGAGTAGATTTAAGTTTCTGATGTTCTCCATTACAGATCTAGTTAACGTAAAAATATATATGAAACCTGTAGTCTGTGATACTGTGATATGTTATTTTAAACACATTCTGTGCTTTCTTAGCTAAGATTTTTTTTTTTACGATTTGTTTCCATTTTCTTTCCTTGTACAGTACATGTATTGCTCTAACGCATATTTTCAGACATGTTGAGAGATTGCTTACTTAAATATTTAATTTCTAGCTTTAAAATATTTCTTACTTAGGCCGCGCTTATCGTGCTGGCGACGGCGACCGATGACATTGCCGTCGCCACCAGCGAAAGTTGTAATTGGATTTGAAGCGACTGTCGCCAGCGACGTCACCAAAGGGGGGTGGGTCGCAGTCTCTGATTGGTTTAGAGACAATCACATGTGGCGACCGTCTCTAAAAAATCAGAAAGACCCGTCTTCCAAATTTTCAGACGCTCCGTTGCTCCGTCGCGCTTACTATAAGCGCTGGCGACGGAGTCAATTGATTTGTTTTGGGTCGCCGTCGCAGGCACTATAAGCGCATCCTAAGGTGTATCTTAAAAATCATTGTGTGTTCCTTTTGCTTTTATTCCTGTGCTCTGTTAGTTACTGCTCGGAGTTATTGTCTGGCTGTTGGTTAGCAGGGACCATGCTTTGCATTTCCACATCTATGTTGGCAGTCAGCCAAGTGAACGTATGTGTGCAGTGGGGCCCGTTGGCGGCTTTCCAGGCTGGGAACATTTGAATGATTGTCTTCCCTGCTTTAAGTTTCCATGCCTCGGGATGAGGGGGGGGCAGTACTTTTTGCAAAGGTGGACTGAATCCAGAACGGACAGGATTACCATTATATATGTATTGCAAATACCAAAGTGTGATCTATGCGATTTACCCTGCTTAGGTTTTATCATGGGAATTCTTGGGTAATCGGTGCTTAATACAGCAGGGCCCCAGTCATGTGGCGGGTTCCGTTCTAAGGACCCGCCGCAAAGCGAAAACCGCCGGAATGTGGAACCGGCGATTTTCGTTATGTGCGCATGCGCAGAACGGCATTGTGCCGCTCTACACATGCGCATCATCGGCAAAACACTTCATTCTGCGCATGCGCAACATTGTACCGGTCTGTTCTGCGCATGTGGCCGGTTCTGTAGACATGCCGGCCCCCTTCTCGGTACCGCTGTATCGGCGGATCGCCGAAAAGCAGGGCGCCCAGAAGCTGGGCCTTGCTGTATTTTAAAGCAGCAATCAATTCCTGCCCTGCCTCACCCCCATCTCCTCTTCTTCCCAAATCTCAATTTGTTACGGTTTCACCTGTCAGTTAACTGTTTTTTTCTGGCACCACAATTAGAATGGGTAGTTCGACGGGCGACACAATATGCATGTAACAGCACAAATTTTTCAAGTTGATCGCCTGTATACTGAAAATGTACCCAATAAAAAAAGATTTGTGAAGAATGGGTAGTTCAAATAAAGGTGCACTCACAAACACTTACGTTACATCTGCCACGGGTGCTCCGTTCTTTGCCGTTAAAGGGGAATCACATGAATCAAAGCTTAAAAAGGCAACAAAAAGGCACTCCAGAGGACGTGGTAAAAAATGAATAGTAAAGTTTTATTATAGAATTGACGTTTCATCCCATCTTTACAAAGGCTCAAGACAGGACTGAAACAGCACAATTGGAAAGAAATATATCCTAAAGTGATGAGTAGGGAGTCTTCAAGTAGATTGTAGAGAGCATTATCATAAAGTAGTAGGAGTGAAGTATGCTTCTGTAAGTGTCAGAGGGGGGTGGCTAGCAGAGGTGTAGAGAGGCTGTAATGCTCACACCTTCTCTCAAATGTACAGCTGGAAATAGGTGCAAGTTTGCCAAAATGTGTAATAAATCATTTATCTTGATTTAAGCTATTGCTTTTAGAGTCCATAAGTTAATATATATATTTGTCTTCTCTCCTGTGTATTTTTAAATATTCCTTTAAGAATTGGTGCGGTTAAGTCAGACCGTAACTGTCTTTTTTGGGGAAATGTGCTGTCCCACCTGGGTCCCTATATTGGTATCTGATATGGCGAATCTGTATTGGTTGGCCTTGTTCCATATGTTGGTGCTAGAAGTCTGTCGTATCTGAATGCCTGACTGATAATGGCAGCATTGGTTGGTGTGGCTGGGATGGAAGATATTTTCTTAAAACTATCTGTCAGACTCTCTTGTTTTGTTTTGTTTTTTTTCCCCCCGTAACATGTAATAATCTTCAGTCATGTAATAATCTTAATGGTGATTTGTACTGTCCATGAGAAAAATTGTAGTAATGGAATATGCCATGGTCCCTTTCACAGACTGGTGGAAGGTGTTTCGGTTATGATGATGAATGTCATTTACAGATACATCATGCATTTGTCTTTCAGTAAGTCCTGCTCTACACTGGCAATAAAGAGGCTAGCATATTGTGGTGCCATATGCGTACTGTATGCCCATGGCAGTGCTCATTATTTGCCAAAAGTGTTTGTCACCAAATGAGAAGACGCTGTGGGTGAGAACACATTCTTTGAGTTTAGTGACTATGTTGTATGGGATGTTCGGTGTATGACAGCTTTGTTGTAGGAATATCTGTCAGGCAGCAATATTATCTTTGTGAGTGATGGTACATGGTGAGTTGACCTCCATGGTGACTAGGCTTGAATTGGGGGGTAGTTGCTTGAAAGACTGTGGCTTCCTTAGGAAGTCTGTGGTGTCTTGGGTAGAGCTTTTGCTTAATGTTACTAGAGGTTTTACAATCCTTTCATGGCGTCCTGAAATATCCCCATTTTAATACTTACATTTTTCTCCTTCAGCGGAAAAAAATATATATTTAGCAATTTCCCATCTCAAAGAAGTACAGGAGCGTACATTGTAGAGTTCCTTGAACAATGTAACGTGTGAAACATGCATGGGCATACAAGAACGAACATGAAATGGTTACCTGCCACTTAAGAAATTCATTTGTGTGGATTCTCAGCCTGGAGTCTGACACACAATCTCAGGTTAAACTGCAGTTCTAAGGCATAAGTCAGTAGAACGTTCTGCAATGGTCTGTTTAATACTGTAACACTTTTTAGTATGGCTGCCATAGAGTATCTTTGTTGTATTAGCATTAAGGTTATGGTAATCTATTTAAACTGCCTGGTAGGACTCAAACTATACGTAGGGTTACCAGACATCCTAGGGCAGTGCCAGGGCAATCCCGTATTTTCCCCTCTGTCCTGGTGCCCTGAAATGTATCCAAATGCTCCGGTTTGTGCCGGCCGCGCATATGTGATGGGTGCTTGCCAGCCACCCATGTGCAATTGAGGCTCGGGAGGTTGTAACCTTGGGAATGGCCGGCAGTGATACAGAGCTTCTCCTAGTACCCCGAAGTTTATTTTGGTCTTGCTTCTAAAGGCTACGACTATCCCCAGAAAGATGAGACTAAAATCCCAGCAGAGCAGCAATGAGATATACAGGGGGCACTGCACTGATCCGTTGGGTCGCACTGAAAATAATCAATACTTCACACATCTAAAAATAGCCCGGCCCTGGCTGTGCAGGATGCAGCCTCCAGGACGCCCCCTGCCCGGCCTCCGAGCAGACTCTGGTTTACAGCTTTTATTTCAATGTACACCATTTCAAAAGCCTTCACTAAAACATTTTAATATACACATTACTGATGATACAACCCATTTTAGCAGGAGTGTGGTTACCCTCTTTACTGCCAGAGGCCAGCAATGCATGGCTTAGTAATATGCTGTTGACCCTTCTGGAAGGCTCGGAACCCAAAGGTACCCAGATAGTCACAGCTCCTGTGGGATTCTTACTTTGATGGGACTGCAGATTTAATGTTGGATTCACACATTGTGTGATATTTTTGGCAACCTTAACTTGGATATGATCTTAACCAATCAGAAAGCTCTGTTTCGGCAAACCTCACAGAACACATGACCTCTCTAGAGGCGTGGCACACCCTCATTGTTCAGGCACCGAGCATGCCGATTGGCTCAGGCTGTTGTCACGGATACACAAATGTTTTTGTTTGGAAAGTAATTATGATGCCATCATTAGTCAAACAGATAAACATAAGTAGCTGATATGCTTTAAATGAGTGTTCCCATAGAAAAGTATCATATTCATTTTTAGTTCGGAATAAGTAACGTTACTGTAAGGATCTTTCTATGGAGGTAATAGCAAAAGAAGAAGAATGAGATCCCAGTCTAGTTGGCACTCAACCCCCTAAATAAAGTAGTGCAGAATGTGTAATTATATACAAATTAATACTGAATTTTAATAGTCATATAATTTAAAATCTATGTTGACTCACTATAATTACAGCAACCTGCCAGTAATTAAAAGGTGGGTGGTCGTATAACCTCGTGATCTGGTGCAGTGTGGTAGAGTGATCCCTGTTCCTGATTGAAGATATAGACACTAGTGTTGGATGCGAACACTACAGGCTATTATATGCTTTGAGGTAAAAAGCAACATTGATACCACTAAGTTGATTGGATGGCGCTTCACTTTACAGATGGACAATGACCCAAAACATACTGCGAAAGCAACCCAGGAGTTTTTTAAGACAAAGAAGTGGAATATTCGCAATGGCCGAGTTTGACAAAGCGCTTCATTTCAGTGACATTTCTGCAGACAGACTAATGGCCCATCGGATTAACAGCGGGGGGGGGGGTCCCTGGCAGTCCCATTCAAACTGAATGGGACTGCCAGGGACCCCTGCTGTGTTAATCCGATGGGCCATTAGTCTCTGCAGAAATGTCACTGAAATGTTGCAGCATGTACCCAGCATGTACCTAGCATGTACCTGGGTCTTGTTGGTGATAGCCCCAGATTTTCCAAGGCAAGTTTAAGGCAAGTTTTAGAATACTCGTCGGCGCACCTGTATCTCAAATGACATGTATAAGAGTTTTCTATTAGAAATCTCTCGGTTCCCATTCTGTTTTTTAGACCCCTATATATATTTTGTGTTGATTTTTGCCAATGTCCATTTTTTTCCATGAGCACCAGATTTCTTTGCGTATTGGTTTGAAAATAAACAAAATCAGCCAAATAAGCATAGTTACTTTGTTTCTAGTTCAGCTATCAGGGATTGCATCTTTAACTATATAATGGATAGATTGCCTCTGAGGTTATGTTCTGCTCTGTTATTAATTGCCATCTGGTTTCTTTTTGCACTCTAAAAACTTTTTTTTTTAACCTTATATTTTTATTAAGGTTTTCAGACATAAATGGGAAAGAGTACAGAAAAAAAGGAGGGGGGGGGGGAACAACCATTTTGTGACAGAATTCTTACAATGACAACAATTACATTACATATACAAAATTTTGAATTTTAGCACATTTTATCACTGACATATCCTACACTCATCACTCCCCAATCCTCTAACCTATTGGGGCCTCACCTCTATCCAACATCCCAGGGGTTCCAGACTCTTATCAAACTTCCTTGCGGTGTGATTCAAAAATTAGTTGTGTCTTTCCATCAATTATACATTGTTAACCCTTCTAATAGCCTCTCTTCTGGGGGGGCGGCAATATCTTTATCCACGCTGCAGCTACTGCGAACCTAGCCGTCGTTAATATATGCATAATTAATTTAGCTGAGTAATGATTTACATCTTCCATAGGTTTAGCAAAAATAATTAAAATTGGGTCTAGCGGAACCTTGATTCCTGTCACATCTTCTATTAATTTCAAACTGTCCTCAAGTATGTCTGCATGACTGGGAAACGCACCATATAAGGGCTAAGTCCCCTATCTGTCCACACCCCATCCAACATCTATCGGTCGCCTCCGGAAACCTTTGCTTTAACCTTTTGGGGGTGTAATACCAGCGTAACACAATTTTGTAAATATTCTCCTTTCTAATTGTACCTATAGAAGTTTTGCCTGCATTATCCCATATATCTTCCCAGTCCTCCCTTGTTATTTCCATCTGGAAATCCAGAGCCCACTGGTCCATATATTTATGGGCCGGGGTAACCTTTTGGGTGATTAAACCCTGGTACAGGGATGAGATCAGACCTTTTTGACATTTTTTTTAATTTTGCATAGATCTTCAAATCTTGTATATTTAGGGAATTCCTCCTCATAAAAACCCTGGTGCACAAAATGTCGGACCTGCATATATTTAAACACCTCCATCCGATGTAAACCGTATTTTCTCATCAGTTCCTCAAACGACATAAACGTATCTTTTTCTAATAAATCTCCTATCTCTAGAATTCCACTCTGTCTCCAGGTTTCAAAGTTCCGACCCTGAAACCCCGGCAGAAACCCTGGATTACCGAACAGGGGCGTAAATCTAGATGAGTTGACATAACTTTGTAATTCTTTTTTGCTAACTGCCAGATTTTCAAAGTAAACCCGATGACCACCGGCTCAGGCTGTCTCCCAAGCCCAGTCCTACAGCTTGACCTCGGCAGAGTAGGTAGACCAACCGGGTAATTAAGTGAGCTTTCCAGATCCACCCAAGCATAGGTCCCTCCCAGGCAGTGCCAATAAACTATTTGTTTCAAATAAGAGGCTATATATAATATTTTAGAATATTTGGAACCGCTAGACCCGCTCCCTCTTTAGACTCCAGCATAATTGACCTAGCTATTCTCTGTTGTTTATGTTTCAAAATAAATGGCATAATGCGGTTTTGGATTTCTTATATTTGTATGTGGTACAGATGTTTGTAATGTTTGGAAATAATATAGAAGTCTGGGGAGAATATTCATCTTAACCGCGGTTATATGCCCTATCCAGGAAATATAGTGAGAATTCCACACTTGTAGATCTTTTCTAATCTTAGAAAAAAGGTTGGGATAGTTATATTTATATAATGAGTTGTAGTCACTAGTAAGGTATATCCCCAAATACTTCAGATGGGTCTTTTCCCACCTATAGTTAATGCCGTTTAAGAACGTCGACCTCCCTTTCCATTAACATTAAATTTAGCACTTCTGATTTTCCCACATTAACTTTATACCCAGACAATTCCCCAAACCTCCGGAGAGCGGATTGTAAATTCGGGAGATATGTCAATGGGTTAGCTATAGTATGGATAATATCATCCGCAAAAAGTGCTAATTTGTAACACTCTTCTTTTATATGAATCCCTTGTATATTTGGGGAAGCTCTGATTGTTGCCACAAGGGGTTCAATTGTTGGGACAAAAAGAGGAGGATAGAGGGGACAACCCTGTCTAGTCCCATTCTCAATTGTTATCAGATTCCTCTCCCTCCCGGCATCTTCAATGTGGCCGTCAGCATCTCATAGAGGGCCCGAACCCCTTGTAAAAAAACAAAAAAAACCCCTGAAAATCCAAATGCCTCCAACGTCCTATCTAAAAAATCCCATTTTATCCTATCAAAGGCCTTCTCCGCATCAAGGCTCAACAACATTGCTTTCGACTTAGATTTATGTATCTCATCTATCACATTAATAATTTTCCTTGTGTTATCTGACGCCTGGCGTTCGCTCACAAATCCTACCTCGTCATAATGGATTAATCTAGGGAGTATTGGGTTCAACCTGTTGGCCAAAATGTTTCTATACATTTTCAGATATGTATTGAGCAGTGAGGTCGGTCTGTAGCTACCACAACATAAAGGGTCCGTACCCTCTTTCGGGATCACCATTATATTGACTTTTGTCATCTGTGGGGGGATTTGTTTTCCACTGAGAAAATCATTGAATAAATCTAGTAAACATGGTCCTAGGATTCCTAGAATTTTTTTGTAATATAGATTTACGAAACCATCAGGGCCCGGAGCCTTTGACGGCTTCAATTAGCTAAGCGAGCTTTCTCTACATCCTCAAATTGCACCCTCTTAAGATCCTTCCTTGCCTGGGTCAGGATTTTATAAATTTTCCTCGATGGATTTTTTTTATGTTATCTAATGTTACAATTTTTTCTGTAAAATGTTTTTATTTTTCTATTTTTGTTCTCTCTGTGTGATGCTATTGAGATGAGCTGTCCTCTGATTGTGGCCTTATGTGCCTCCCCTATTGTTGAGTTTAGTTATTTTTTAAAGCTGCAGTTCAGTCTTTTTTTTCTTTTTTTTTTAATTTATTTTTTTACTTCAATAGTTTCATGTGTGCAATCTCTAATTACCTAAAGAACTGTATAGCTGCAGGTCAATTCGTTCTCAATGTATTGATCTGCAAAATTTGGTGACATAATTAGTGAAGGGATCTGTTTTTCTTCTGCTTCTGTCTCTCAGTGGAAGCTCATGAATATTCATGAGCACTCCTGCACTGACATGTGCTAGAGGGAGGGCAGGGCTGACAAAGGGGTGTGCCAGGGCTTGTGACAGGACATGAAGGGGCAGTGCCTTAGCAAATGGCTGTTAAAATAGAATACAAGAAAATTGGTCTTTCAAAGTTGTTTTTTTAAAAACAGAAAATGCTAAAAGTATTTTTTCTTACTACAGAACTGATTTATTTAAAAAAACACACATGCAGGATATTGACTGAACTGCAGCTTTAAGGTTGTTTAGCATTCACACATGCCAAAGAGGTACTCAGACAGCAGGATTATAAATATCTGGCCCAAGAAAATGCAGATGTATTGTAATGATGTATACTGTACATCCCAATAAATCATCCCACCCGCAGACTTTACAAACCATAGGTGAAGATAACTATGCATGTGAGGAGCATAGTGTCACCAGCAAACATAAAACTGATGATGCTTGTTCTGAGTTTTGTAGTTTATTATGGCTATAAAAAAAACCTTTGACCTGTATGTCACAAGCGTTTTGAAACAAACACCAGGATTTGGGTTTCCAAGAGACATTCCCAGCTTCTTATAGGGCTGTACAGCCCAGGAATTATAGTGAAGGCAATGTCCTGTGAGTCTTCCTAAAACACCTAGTGTGCTTGAATTTGTAGTAACCAGTTTCTCCTAATAATAAGGTAGAGAGAGAGATCATAAATTACAATATCTTCTAAGATAAGATGCCAAAAGGATTGTTTAGAAAACCTAGTATTGGTAAATCTGAAACCTGATCTTCGAATGGAATTAATAAAAAATAAAAAAATTCACATGCCAGAGCTAAGGGGGCTATGTGTACTGTACAGTAAGTGACCCTTTGTACTTGTGTGTAGGGTGTAGTCAAGCCTGCTGAGCTAGTGGGAAAACTGTTTCAGCTTGGAATGGTTCAACCAAAAGAAAAAGGCCATCTGGAGATTGGAAAGCACGTCTGCTCATATTATAACAAGGTAGTCAGTATATTTTTTGTCAAAAACGCTTGTAATTATTTACAAGGGTATCCTAATATCCTGCATTACTAGTGGTAATTCACATCTGGCAGACACATGGAAACATAGCTTTTCTCCTTGCCTATGCACGGCTGCATTTTTTGTTGTTGAGTGTTTTAAACAATCAGACGGCCCTTGTTTATTGCAGAAGACATGGAAGCCAATATCTTTGATACAGTTCTCCGCAAAGAAGTGACCTATTTTTATAGTGTACATTGGAAAATTATTATGGTTACTTTTTTCCCCTTCAAAGTATAAAACCATGGGCGCATTGACGTATTGCTATCAAAAAGAGTAGAACATTATTCCATTTTTTTTAAATTGCTGATAGATGATGGACACAAGCTACAAACACAACGTATGTACAGTATAATTATGTCTGTATAGTAATCGCAAGTAATCTTCCTCTAAACATAAGGATATTGCGTATCGATGTGCAAAAGAATATATGCATTGCTCTTTTATAGGCTAAAGCAGTAAAATTCAGGGCATTATTGAAAACCCTGCTCTCTGATTGGTTAAAATTCCGGGCATTATCCAATCAGTAATGCCCGGAATTTAAGCAGCAGAATGTGTAGTTTTCAATGTGTTTATTTCCAGCCAATCAGCTTTCAGAACAGCTGAGACAGGGCACGGGATTCGTCTGATTGAAGTAACAGCTCTGAGACAGGGCAGGGGATTGGTCAAAAAGTATCAGCCACGGTTTGACTCCTCCCCCTCCCGAGCTGACTGAGATTTTCTGGCAGATTCAGTTGAATTGGGACATGGGGGGAGAGGAGGGGGGGGCGGACTGCAAAGCAAAGAAGTAAGTGGCTGTCTGCAGTTTCTTTGTGGCTGGAATTTGTGTGTGTCAGTGCTGTGCTGTTGTGTTGTATATCTGTGTAGAGGTGCTGTGTGTGTGTGTTTAGAGCTCCAGTGTGTGTGTGTGTGTGTGTGTGTCAGTGTCGGCAGCAGTGTTTTATGGGTGTCGCATGTGTGTATAGCAGCAGTTTGTGCGTGTGTGTGTGTAGCAGCAGTTTGTGTATGTGTGTGGGTGTGTGTGTGTGAAGAGGTGCTGTGTTGTGCGTAGGGGTGCTGTGTTGTGTGTATAGATGTGCAGTGTTGTGTGTGTGGGGTGTATGTGTAGAGGTGCTGTGTTGTGTGTAGAGGTGGGGGGAGAGTGCAAAGTTTATTAAGTGGCTGCATTTTTTTTATTGTGGCTGCAGTGTGTGTGTGTGTGTGTGTGTATGTGTAGCAGTAGTTTGTGTGTGTGTAGAGCTGCTGTTTGTGTGTGTAGAGCTGCTGTGTTGTGTGGTGTGTGTGTGTGTAAAGGTGCTGTGTAGAGGTGCTGTGTTGTGAGTGTAGAGGAGGTGCTGTGTTGTGTGTCTAGAGCTCGTGTGTGTGTGTGTGTGTGTGTGTGTGTGTGTGTGTGGTGTGCTTGTGTGTGTAGAGGTGCTGTTGTTTGTGTGTGTTGAGCTGCTGTGTGTGTTTGTGTACACAGAGGGGGCAGCAGTGTGTGGATATAGATATCTGCAGTGTAAGCGTATATAGAGGGGGGTTTCATGTATTTACCATTTTATTTTAATAATAAAATCTATTTAACTATACAAAAGTGTCTATTATTTATGAAATAAGCTACATTTAGCCTATAATAGCAATAATCCCCTCAGAACAGGGCATTACTGGCCAATAATGCCCAGCCTGGGTTAAAGTCCCTCGGCTTCGCCTCGGGCCTTCAACTCTTCCAGCCAGGGCATTATTGGCCAGTAATGCCCTGTTCTTCAGGGATTATTACTTAATTAAGCAGTTCTACTAACAAATCAGTGTATTAAAAATTAAATTAGGAGAAGGAATAATGTGAGTAAAGGAATAAAGTGAGTAAAGACACTGACTGGCACTGAGTTTGAACCTGGTTCAATTCCCAGTGTCGGCTCCTTGTGACCTTGGGCAAGTCACTTTATCTCCCTGTGCCTCAGGCACCAAAAAATAGATTGTAAGCTCCACGGGGCAGGGACCTGTGCCTGAAAAATGTCTCTGTAAAGCGCTACGTAAAACTAGCAGCGGTTTACAAGAACATGCTATTATTATTATTATTATTATAATTAGAGTATTAAAAACAAACAAGTGCTTTAGTGGTGGTGGTCACTATTATTTGCATATGTATTTATCTTGAGTACAAACCATCAGGTACAGCAGCACAGAACTGGTCTGAATTTCCTTTAGCTTGTTGGTATTTCTCTAGCATTAAAAAGCCACTTGGCACAGTAAATGCAAATATACTGACATTATATATTCAACAGTCCATTGAGCTGTATCTCGTTGCTGGTGGGACACTAGTGCGAGTGCCTATTCTTCACTGCCGCTGGGCGCTTCCTGCTTTAGGACGCCGACACTGAAACCGGAAGTCGCAAACTATTGGCGGCTCATCAGTGCGAGGTCACCCGTGTGCTACCTTTGCGTTTGGCACTAGCATCCTACAGCAGGAATTGGGCAGCACCGGTGAAGAACTGGGCCCCTACACCAGCGCGCCACTGTTAATGGGATACAGCGGTGGTTAGGGAGGCACACACTCCAGCAGGGACCGACTCTGGGGAACCAAACACTGAGTTTTGTTGTACACTTTGTGCTTTTGTGGAAAGCATTCAGGTTTGAGAGCGCTATTTTGGATTCTTTTTATGTTAATAAAGGGTACTATACCATATGTGTGTTTTGTGTGCTCCTCGACTCTCTTTTCCCAGTTTAATTATTGCTCTCTTTAAAAAAAAATTCTTCTTCTTGGTAATGCCTTGCACATTGAGAATGATTTGCTCTATTATTAATTTTCCATTTTTGCCCCCCCAGCAATAATCGAGGCAGCACTGGGTTTCCTAAGCATGGAGGAATCAGAGCAGCGACAGACAGCAGGGTCGCGGTTAGGCGCTCCGGAGAGTGCCGGGATCAGCACGTTAGAACACGGAACCAAGCCGCCCGCGTCACCGCAGGGGAAAGTGTTTCCCTTCAAAGTTCAAATGTTGGATGAGACGCAGGAAACCATTGAAGTTCCGGTGAGTCTTTTACTGAATTTTCTTTTCCATTTGCAGCCTGTGTAAATGTTTTCTAGCCTAATCCTGCGCAAAAAGTTCTTTTAGAGAAGTATATAAGCGTCAAATAGACACCAATATTAAAGTTTATTTACAAAGATCAAAACAAATGACAGTGCAAAGGGAGCAATGCATACAGTACATCTAGTGTGTGTTCACGGCTTCTGCTGCTCTATATGCACATACACATATTACCCACTTAGGGGAGAACTTGTATTCATCTGAATCTGCACAATGTTGTCTAACCGCATGATTATGTCTTGTAGCAAAATGCTGATAATGCGGTCTGACTTTGCTTTGACATGTTGTAACGGTGCTGGCTGATGTTGGCCACGTGTTACCGGACAGGCATGGATGTGTATATACCAGGGTACTTCGTATAGCTAGTGGAGCATATAGCTTGGAACCACATGGTGTAATTCTATTCCTAGGAACACACTTTCCATTTGATATTTCCCACGGTGTTACTGATATTTCTACTCTTAACTGTCCAGTGAGCCATATGAATGCTTACATAATATCATCAAATCATTATGCAGTGCCTAGGAAAGTCAAATATTTGTGGCAAACAAACGTTAAAATAGAGCAGAGGTCTCATCAATAAGAGACGGTAGGGTCAAAAGTTTGATTAATATATCAGTGAAGAAGAAAAGCTTAGTGCCTCTTATCTATTTTTGCTTTGTATGTTTCTTTTTCATTTGAAACCCTGCGCCATGGTTACAACAAAGGTAAATACATAGGCTATTTGAGTGTGCATTTAGCTATGACTACGCCTAGTACCTATGATATACACACTGTTGGTCAAACACTGGAAATCTCCCACTGCTGTCTGCTCCACTGTGCTGTTATCGTGAAGAAACCTTTGTAGCCCGTGTGTTTAAAGGGCATGAGCTACAGTGTGAGAAGGTGGTACAACCTATGATATGGCTATATTAAGAAAGATACAGATGTAGCAAGACTTGCTATCCTCGGCATCCCGGACGAACAAGCCAAAATCCATGGTGCCGGGGACAGTGTCTGCCGCGATGGAGCTGCGGGGAGTTCATGCTTCTGAAGGGAACCCCGCGGTGTTAATCCTTCAGTGCCTTGACCGCGCTTGGAAGTGGTACCGAAGACATAAAGCTTTGCTATAGCTGTATATTCCGAACCAATAATAATCCATGCAAGTTGTGTGGGAGAGATGTAGAAAAGTAACTCCATAAAAAGTAGTATACAGATAAATGACGTTAAATCATATGTAAAATATATGTATTGCCCATTCAAAGAAGTCGTACACTTCCCCATACCCACTGGCTTCAGCTACATGGCCTCTTCTAGTATTCCTGTTTCTCTGAGAGAGGATAAAATCCATCACCATGTTGATGCTCTTGGAGTAATGAACACGATCGAAGCAGAAGAGGAGGACTTTCCTTTTCCAGTTGCATCATCTGGGAGCAGGTCACGATTAGGTGATCCTCGCTGCACACACCTGTTGCTCTCTGGTGCTGTGGGCTTTCCGGCACTGAACGGTTGAATAGGTTGTGCATGTGCTGAGGTTCTTCACTCTTCCTGGATCAGTTTTATGATGTACAAGATGTATCATTATTCATGTGGCTGTTAATTCCATTAAGGAATACTAAGGTTGCTGCCTTTAAAACAAATTCACCCAAATATGCTTAGTGTGGAGTGGCAAAGTCAGCTGGTTTTGCAAAATGATAGCCCCTCGGACTGTTAAAACATTTTTTTTTTAAGTTAAGTATGCAGGATTTTTCCAGCAGCTAATGGATTTGGCCAACTCTATCAAGTTGGTGTTACAAAAACATTTTAATGGGTGATGTCAATAAGGGAAGGGTAATGGAAAAGGAAAGTGTTACTGGAGGAGGATATTTCTGGCCTCCGTGCCTCTGCCTTTTGGTTAGTACGTGCATTGATTCCTGTTACAGTACTAGAATCTTATTGGGGCGCTTGTGTAGTCTATCACTACTGCAAAGTGTCACCGCACTGCAGACTAGCTTTATGTTTGGCTGATGTGGAGATAGGATAGGTGACTGCAAATGTGTTCTTGGTTATTAATCACACACAATTCACTAGACGAAAATGCACCACTTATTTCAACTGGGGACAAGGAAGCTTGCAGATACTGACACACCAAGAAGATCAGTTAGGAAACAAACAAGTAATTTAAAAACACTCTAAAATATGCAAGAAGAATCCTATGGAAAATACATTTGCAAAAATGTTAACTACTACTGTAATGCACAAAAACACAGGCATAATAATGAACAAGAAAAAAAGAAACTGGAACATACTATAATCCACATGCTAAGTGCAAATTTATTAGCAGTTGAGCACATTGAACACTCATACTACTTAGCAGTTATAAACAGCTGCATAAACACAGACGTTGCACCCGAGTACATAAACATGTAAACTGCAAACAAAGCTGTTACTTTACAATTCAGCAATTCCTCAATCTTAAAAAATGTAGTTCCAAATGTTTTGGTAGCTACCTCAAACAGTAATTCTGAGGAAAAATCTTTAAATTCCCATCTATTTTTTTTTTAGTTACACACTTATTTTTCAACTGACCGATTTGTTAATGGTCAATAGCTATTTCCAAAAGTCAGAATACATTCGAAATGCCTGTTTTTTCCCTGACACCACATGAGTGGGCATTCAGACACCTTTTAGAACATATTTTGATTTATTAGCAATTTTGCACTGTGTATTATTTTCTCTTTTTCATGACCATGGAGAGGCTTGCGCTTAAAGTTTCTTGCTGTCTTACCAAAAGTCAGAATTCAATTATATGTAATATAATTTCTGCACATTCACTGGCAAGAAACTACACCTTTTCCTGCTTGTGCTGGTAAAATGCTACTTTTTACTTCTTAATTTAACTTTTTCACCAACTGGAATAGCATTACAAAAAGAGGTACAGTATTGCAAATTCTTACCAATAACTTCACCTTGTTCAATACAGTGTTTTCAGTTTACTCTGTCAAATGCGAAAATGTACCAGTTTCAAAAATACTTTACTTCTTTCCTTAAAATTGAAGTTTTGACCACTGGCCCTGAATATGTCTTTATTCAGTGTGACACAGTATTGTACACAGTGAAGTCTACAGTAGATGAGTCATTGAAGCAATTTGTGCAGCCAGAGCGCTTTTCTGGTTTAGAGTTTGTCATAACACAGCATGTAAGAAACTGCCTGCCAGAAGCTTTCTTCCTCGCAGACTAAGTGAAAGCAGAGAGGGCTGCCTTGTGTGCTCACAGAAAGGGCTCTGCAAAGTACAGTGTGTACTGTGATGTTTATTTATCCTGTGTGTGAGAAGGCAGGGAGTAAATAAAACCTATAGTCTAAGGGAAATGTCTTGTCCAGAGTAGGCATTTCAATTTCACAGCTGCAGCTGAGCACTTTTGTTCTGCTTTTTGTGCTTTGCTGTCAAACTAGTTTGGTGTCCTATTTCTTTTGAGCCTTTTAAGTAAATGGCAAGTTTCCTGTACCCCATTCGCCAGATCTATATAGATTCTTGTATGTGTCACTTGCATTCTTTAATAGTTCATCTATCTCATAGTTGGAAGATTATAATTGTGTAAATATGTATATATATATATGTATGTTATGCGGGTAAAAAAAAAGTGACAAAAACCCTCCACAGTAAAGCATATAGCAAATGCCTGTCTGTGGGTGGGTTTACTGGCTATGCATCTTAACCCAGGCTGTGCTTAAAAGCTGTGATATGCAGCAAGCATTAGCTTACAGGGGACTATGTCATATGGTTTTGAAGCAAAAGGTGGCATGGTGTGCTCATTTGCATGTAATTTCCCAGAATCCCTTGCTGCAGTGGAAGCACTGTGTGCTGGGTGATAATGGGGAAAGACAGGGTTGCAGACCTGTCTCAGACATGCAAATGAGCACACCGTAATTTGCTATATGCTTTACTGTGGAACGTTTTTGTCACTTTTTTACCCACATTATATATTTGCATATAAATATTATATATATATATATGCAAATATAGCTGTATGCTCATCTGCATGTCTTAGGCAGGTCTGCAACCCCGCCTTTCCCCATTATCACCCAGCATACAGCACTTCCACTGCAGCAAGGGATTCTGGGAAATGACATGCAAATGAGCACACAGTGTCACTTTTTGCCTCAATAACCATTTTTAACATGGTTCCCTATAGGAATATATATATATACAAACATACATACATACATACATACATACATACATACATCACACACACACACACATACATACACACATACACACATACACACATACACACATACACACATACATACATACACACACATACATACACACACATACATACACACATACATACACACATACATACACACATACATACACACATACATACACACATACACACACACATACACACATACACACATACACACATACACACTATCCCAACAGTACTCGGGGGCACCAGTGTCCAGCCCACAATGTTCAATCCCCACCCCGAGTGTAGGTAGTAGCGCTACTCCGTGGATCGTTGGTGCACTGCATGGGGTGAACTCCTGCTGAAGTGTCTCACCTTAAAGAGTATCAGGTGGTCTGGTCCTAGACCACAGGCCTTGCGCACTGCATGGAGTCCGTCACTGGCGTGTTGTACCCTCACTATAGGTAGCTACTGGGGAAGTGTCCCTAACTATGGGCCTTCCCTGCAGCAGCCACACGCTGAGGGTGGTCGGGGCCTATCTGGGTCCTGCAGGGCAATCTTGGTCTAGTTCAGAGGAGCACTGCCCTCTTGACACTACCCCTCTCTTTGCCCACCCTGCTCCGACTGGCGTGGTCTCCAGCGCGCCAAATGTATTAACCTCTGCCTGTCGAGAAAGCTGTATCCCTATTGGCTGTGCTGTGTCCCATGTAGCTATCCCCCAAGAGGCTCATGGGACATATAGTCCCTCGCGGAGCCTTCCCTGAAATGGCCGCCACTCGGCCGTACTGCGCATGTGCCGGGTCTCGTGCATGCGCGGCTATGCCCAAGATGGCAGCGCCCTTACCGGCATCCCGCCGTGGAGCTCCGGTGACCCAGTCGTCCTTCTGTCCCGCAGTTCCCACCGCAGCGCTCCCGGCACCAGAGCGCCCGCGCAACCAGCCGCAGCGGGGCAAGAGGCACCGGGGGGGACGGGACCTGGTTACATAATGATGGAATATTGACTTCTTACTGGAGGAGTCTGTAACTGATTGCCCTGTCAATGAAGGATTAAGAAGTGGTACTGTATGAAGCTTGTTGTGCAGTAACTTCTTGTTTCACCCTTGAATTGTAAAGGCTTGTAACTAAAAAATGCTATAAATAGGCAGATTATACTTTTCATTCCCCTGTTGGCACCATGTTTTAACTTCTTTATATATTGTTTTTCTGTTGGCTTTTTCACATGCTATAATTTTACTGACACTATAATTAGAGTAGAATTTAGATGTGTGCTCTGTGATGTAGGAAAAAGTTTGAAGCTGCAGTCCAGAATATTGCTCCTGCAAGTGAGAGAGGCTTTGCACCACTCTAAGGACAACACAGATAGGCCTTAAGGTGTGCACGAAGGCTCAGCACCATTTAGTAAATCTGTGCATTTATCTGACAACTTCAACATTTGTTTTATTTTAAGGCTATGGTTTCCAATCACTAGCTTGCTCCTTCACTATTTCCCATGCTATTCTTTGCCACGCCATGGAAGAATCTTAACGAGTTGAGACAAGTCCAATTATTAGAATGGGATGCTTATGTTACCCTCCTTGCCTGGCTCTTACGGAGTTTACATGCGAAGACTATATAGATAGCTTAGCTTGGTCTCTGTTACCTTGTCAGTGCTCTGGATCTGCGCAGGCGGGCATGTATGTGGTTGAAATTATGGGAGCGCCAGGAACTTTTATAGTACAAACAATGAGCCTTTATTAACATCCATTGACACTACTTTTCTTGTTTGTCACATACAACTTATTTATAGTTGGCTTCACAATGCTTTATTGCTTGTACAATTACCTTCTGCTTTCCTATGTGCCCTTAGCTTAACACCAAAGGGAGGTGCTGACACCTGGCTTGACTTTGGTTAACTGACCTGTCCCCATTCTATATAACGTCCTTTATGCTCTGTCACTAACGAGCCCCTTGCAGGCTCTGGTCCACTCATCGCTATCCTGGGATCCATGTCCTGGTTCTGTATTCTATCTTTCGCTTCTAGGCAGACTGGTATGGAGGCCGATATGAACCTGCCTGTTGGGCTGGTCCTGTTAAACCCTGTAATCCCGCTCTTGGAAACCTCTATGGCATATGCGGCCTCTTGTTGGGAACTATTGTGTTTATCTTGGCTATATATGTGGGTACGATCTAAAGGGACACTTGTCCTAACTACAATACAATAAATGGGGACTGATGCGTCTTACTCATATACACACAAGGACATATCTACAATATATACAGTGAGGCTCCTCCAACTATTACTCCTGCTGGAACCTGAGTTCCAGAATCTTCTACTTCAGCATTTATCTGTATCTCTAGCTGAACCCTGTTATGAAGCACATTCAATGCTTTATTGCTAACGGACACACACCTCCCCCCTACACTAATAATTTTAGCATACCATGCAGGAATCGAACCCTCATACACTAGTAGCGATTCTTTACCTGCTACACCATAGGATTGGTGTGATGTCATTGACTCTATTATCAAACGTAACTTTTACTGCACAGTACTGAAAGGCAGCATGGTATGCCAAAATTATTAGTGTAGGAGGAGTTGTGTGTGTGTGTTTGTCTGTTAGCAATAATCAGGAAAGAAGGATCCAACGCTCTACGGATTTCCGAATAAAGAAAATTTATTGTGCCACACAACGTTTCGACCAATAGGTCTTTCTCAAGTGACTCGGCATTTATCTCTGTTAGCAATAAAGCATTGAATGTTATTTAAAAAAAAAAAACTTTGGAGATGTGCGCCACGCACGTGGACGCAGCCTGATGAAGCAGAGAGAGAGCTGCAGATGCCGGGTAAGTCCTCGCGCGGCAATCATTTCGCTAAAAAAAAAAAACTTGGAGATGTTTTTAAATCGGGAGCCACACTCAGACCGCGTTATATGAGGATCCGTGCTGTAGCGGAACGCGCTATAATGGGGTTGAGCTGCGGGTGTGTGTATGTATATATATATGTATATATATCTATATATCTATCTATATATATATGAAAAAATTGTTTGCACTCACGGTTTCTCAAATGAAGGGAGATGCTCGTCCCATATAGAAACATGTACAGGGTAACTAGGGAAATCCAGGTAACAAAGAGACAGCACACCGCAATAATGAAGTAAATAAAGTGTATTAACAACACAGGGCAGCAAACGTTTCGGTCCTCAGAGTGGGACCTTCCTCAGGGCGGTGGCTTAGTTTCTGCAAAGTCACCCAATACCCTCTGATGGGAGAGGGCCATTACATCTTATGAGCCCATAAAAAAAGCCATGGACAGATACTTATATTTCTTTGAACAGTACAAGTTACGTGCCTGTGTAGGATAGTGTTTTTAAGCTGTGTGTCATTAACGTTTTGAGTATAGAGTTTACAGATCTCTATGTAGAAGATGGTGTAAGAAATGTGTTTAGTAGCTTTTCACGTTTGGAATGAAACTGTTTAATCTGATTTTGTAGATGCTGGATGTTGCCAGAATCTTTAAAGGGAAACAAAAGCACCTGAAGTGTAAATACACTATACTTCAGATGTGCCCAAACTGGTCATTATATCTCCCAATGTATAGAATTGTTTCTTTAAAGGTCTAATCCCATACCGATAATAACCTTGAGCCAGACAGAAACAACAGCAAATTACAAGTAATACCTTTTTTGTTTCTAGAATTGTTTTGAAATGTACAAATTTTGAAACATTCTGTTTTAAAGTAGCAATGCAAAAATGGCTTGTTCCAGCGGAACATGAAAAGCACATTTCTACTGGTGAGCCCGCACCATTGCCTCATGGCCATATTTGTAGTTTTCTTTGTCACAAACGGCAGAACAACAACCCCTACACATTTCTCAGGAACCCTGTGGTGTTAGGGAATCACAAACTGCACCGGGGTTCAAACCCAGTTCAGCTAGGCTAAATAAAAAAGAACACATTTTGGGCTGGATTGCTGCTTTAAAGCTGCAGTTCAAGCAATATCCTACATGTGTATTTTTTTAATAAATCAGTTCTGTACTATGAGAAAATACTTGAAGTATTTAAAAAAAAACAAAAAACATTTTTAATGTATTATAATGTTACAAGTATTTTTGATTTCTATAGCAACCATTGACAAAGTGACATCCCCTTCCTCTTCTGTAACAGGCTCTGGCACACCCATGTTTGAGCCCTGCCCTCTCTCAAGCAGTGCACCAATTGTATCTAGTGACTGCCTGGTCACATGATCTTCCCCACAGAACTCTGCATCTTTGGTCCTCTTGTGCTCCACTGACAGTGAGCCCCCGAACCGAATCTTTGCCGATCGATCACAGGAGAACGGATCGAACGGCAACTTAGCTAATTACTTGTCAGATTGTATTGATGCAGATATTGAATGAGAGAGAAAAAAACAGTAGCTTGAACTGCTGCTTTTGTGCGCACGCGACGGAGAGCCTGGTAGCGCGCGTCCCCCCCATCTGAGCGATCTGATGGACTTCAGATCACTCGCGCCGGGGGGGGCGTAGCCATGATGTCACACAGCTGGATCGCCCTCATTGGCTGAACCACCGCCGTGACGTGGCCATCGCTCGACTGCCATGCCAAAAGACAAAAATCTTGTCTTTTGGCAAAGGTGGTCGCAGGCAGTTACTGGGGCCGGACCCCGTACTTTGTGTGTGCCGTCGCTTTAAGGACTGCCACTGTATCAGGAACACACTATAGCTTCCATTTCATCTACCAGAGCCCCTGCTCGTCTCAGGCTCACAGTTTATTGGCTCCCCCCAGAGCCCCACGGGAGTGAATTTAGAACTTTTATAATCTCTGCCACAAGAGATTCACGTAACCCGCTTCCAGATGGAAACGCCCGCATCCACCCAAGTCGCATTTTGTAAGTTTTAAGTATTCTCGCTGTCAGAATTTCTAACAGAGAAACTGTATTATTTTATCTTTCTTAGAATAAACACCACATGAATTCTGCCTAATACCATTTTTGGTTACCTAATGTTTTTAGATCCAAAATTCTACGGTCACTGCTGTGCCGGATTTATTAGACGCACTTAGTCCATGTACCACTTGTCCATGTACCACTTGTCCATGTACCACTTGTGCATGTACCACCACTACAGTAAACGAGTCTTGGTTTTTATGAGACTATGGGGTAGCTTTTCATTCTTACTGTGAGCTGAACATTTGGTGAAACATTGATATAACTCATTATAACTGGGTATCCAAGACACATTGTGTAGGCATTTTCTCTTAGCCAATTGTTTGATATACAACATTTATATTGGCTGTGTAATAATGGCGCTGGCCTCTAAAATCAGAGGGTCTGGATTTTGAACCACAGTGATCCCCATGTTGTTTCCGGTGCTTCATGTACTAAATATAAGTTGTGTAACACATGGTATATTAGTGTATGATTCTCTTGGGTATCTTATTGCTTGAAGTGTTGATGCTGTAGACGAATGAGTTATTGATTTTGTAAACAAGGGAGATTGAACATGGTGGAAATATTCACATATGTTCAGTATTTGTTTTTTTTTTTTTTTTTAATTCAGCATAAAACACAGGCGCCCATTGCTGTTCCACCTTGAGGGAATATTTTTTTTATTCTTTCCATTACATTCTCCTGGCAGACTGTGTAAATAACGCAGGAGGAGCATTAAGCTGGTTGAATTTCATCTTTGCTAAGAAATTCCTACAGCAGCTGTTCTCCGTGTAAAAGGAACTCTGTCTGTAACATGGTGCTCTGTGGTTTTGCTGTAGTCTGCTGCTGCTGCTGCGGTGGGAATAAATAGAAGTGTTTTCCCTGGCCCGGGCAGGGTTTCTGCTTGCACTCACCAAGGCGAGCTTCCTGTGGAGGAGACTCCTTGGTAAAATCCCTTCCTAACCAGGCCACTCCAAAAAAAGACACAAAGGACACAATGCAGGGCGCAATCAGGAGTGAAAATGACAATGAAATGGTCTTATTTTAATCTTCTCAGGTAAGGTTCTATGAGATCTACTAATGTGAGCAGGGGAAAAGGTAGAAAGGTGAAAACAGACATCCAACTCTATTATGAAGAAACCGTAAAACAAAATAAAAAGGCATGCAGGGGGAACTGCCCCTTTAAATGCAATATTCTGCTAAAAGGCCCAGCAGAAGTGCTCAAAAGTGCAAGTAATGAGATTTTGTAACAAGAAAACCTCAAATGCGGCCCACGGTGCAATGGGGCAGGGTTTGTAGCCTTAAATCAAGGGAAGATTACAGAAGCAAAGTTACTGCATGAGATGCGATATTAGGATTGTGGGAATGCTTTTCTGCTCTCAGTGTTATAACAACCCTCACTGTGGACAACACAAACAAAGCTAATCTTAATTGAAATGCTGAGCATTTCTACAGTCTGCTTCCCAAAATACATTTTGCTGGTTTAACACAATAGTTGTTGGTAGATGGTTTTTAGGGACATTCCTGTAAATTCAGTATATCCACAGAAAAAGTGTTTAATTGTGAGCATGCATTTTACATGCGAATGCATATAGTGTGTGCTGTGCCCAGCCTGCCTTTAGGAAGTGCGGGCCCTGTGCAAGATCTGGGGGTGGGTACCGGTCCACCTGACCTGTGAGGCTAAATATGTATCTATAAATCACCCAAAATTAATTCATAGAGACTTATTTATCTTTTTTTTAACAAAAGTGCGGGAATGGGCAAGGAAGAGGGGGTGGGAGAGGGGGGAAGGGGTGAATTCTGACTGAAAGTACAGGGACCTGTGCAAGGGCATGGACAGCACGCTGGCTGAGTATGAAGAGCAGATCGTTAAATTAGCTGTCGTGATCCAATGCCCTTTTTAGTCTTGGGGCAAAAGTGTGTTAAAGAAAGGTAAAAAGAAAAAAAATGATAGTGCACTGTGTTTTTTTTATGTTACGGTTCCAATGTTTTGAGGTTTTTATGTTTCTGGTTGGTCGTTTGGTCAACCAGATGTCGTATATTTATTGATAAGCCAGCCAATCAGTTAAAGAGTTAAAAAAAAATAACATAGAACGATTATGACTTATAGAAAGTTCTGTACTTTCATGCCTTCAAACATTAAAAACAGTAAATAAACGTCTCAAACAGATCTGCAACCCTGTCTTTCCCCATTATCTCTTAGCATACAGTGCTTCCACTGCAGGGCTTCTGTGTAATAACATGCACAGTGAGTCACTCTTTACTTATCCATTTGGACCAACATGGACCCTATAAGCTTATGCCTGCTGTATTACACAGCTTTTCAGCACAGCCTGGGTGAAAGAAGTGCATAGCCAGTAAAATCTCAGACAGCTGTTTCAACCTTTTGGGTCTCATCTGAGTCTGGTAAGTGGGTATTATTACTCACCATCATTTTATTAATTTTAAAAACAGAATTTGATCAAAAATAAAATAAATAATAGCAATGACAAAAGGCAACTGCAGGCATCTGTTGGCAAGTAACTGCACAGCTGATGATGGAGTGGGGGGAGAGTTGAGTGCCATGATGGTCAACCTTCCCACCCCCCTCACTTCCCAACCCTCCCTTCCCACCCACAAAACTTATGGCTGGCTCTGAAATGTTCTTTTTGTCCACCTATGTCCTAACCCTTTGACAAAGTAGGGTGGCATAAGGTTTAAGGGATTCATTGATTTGGAGAACATGTTTTTTCTGTTGGTTAAATAAGTGAATAACCTGCAGTTTCCTCATGAAGTGTGTGGTATCTTGGCTAAAACTTTTGGTGGTTACCAGAGTTTTTAGAATGGTTTCAATAAGCCCTGAAATAAATTGTCAATGCGGATGCCAGAGATGATGGGTCAGCCAGGGCTGCTAGTTTGGGACGCATGCATATAAAGTTCATGGGGATTGAGTGTCTAGGCTAAGTTCCTCTAAGTTGTTCTTGGATGATGATAGGGCGGATAGGATTTAGAACGCCTAATTCTTTCTCTAGTCTGCAGTTAAATCTCTGGTAAGTTCTTTATATATGTAGTTACCTGTGTGCTTCCTTTATTCAGTCTGCAGTGTTCATGACCGCAACAGCACCACCTTTGTCAGAAGGTTTTATATTCGCCTGTGAATTCTTTTGGAGGGTTTTCTATGGCTTTGTTTTCTAGTGGTGAGAGGTTGTATGAGCTTTTTCCCCCCTGATATTAGTTAGAGATCTGGGATTTTACTCTTGTGAAAACAGTCAATGTAAGCATTTGGATTGAGTCCACTGGGAGGGGTCCAACAAGATATAATTTTTTCCTATGATTCTGTTGAGGTGTCCTCTGTGTGTTCTTTTCGGAGTCGGCAAATAATTCTTTCACGGCACAGTCATCTCAAGTACTCCTCTCGCCACAATCTCATTCTGTCATACTCCTGGGTGGGGCCCAATGTAAGTCCTTGTAATAGCAGTCTATCTGCCAATGACATGCCAATTATGGCCACTTGCAGGCTAAGCTGATTTAATACCTCCCAGGTGATTGAAGCTGCCCGGGGCATGGGCTCATTTTAGATTCAGCAGCACCGCTACTCATTCTCCAGCCTAAGGCACTTTCACAGAAGGTGTCTCTCCAATTCTTATGAGGGGAAACTGGCATATCATTTCAAAGCTGGAATTCTCTACACACACTCTCAGATAAGTGTCACTTTGCCATTAGGATGAGAGCAAATATTTCAGCATATTAAACCTGTACCATGAAAAATGAATCTACTGATTTGTTTTTAATCAGTACAACGATGTGCTTTTACAATGATATATAGTTCTCATTTGCATACTGTGTGTGGTACCATTATTTTGTCTTTGGGGCGCCTGTCTGAGGTCACATGCTATATACTATAAAAGCTCACCTCATGCATTGACCACTCTGAACACACTGACGGATGGACTATGGCGCTATGGACTTCACCCGTGTTTATATTTGGAGTTTGCACAAAAGGTATTCTGCAGGCAAGATCAGCTAAAACTGAGAGACAGATACCATGTACATTGTGAAGATTGTACACAATTATCAATTTTAAGTCGTCTTAGTCGACCACCATACAGAATGTATAGGCTCTGTTGTCATATACAATGTGTGACTGTTCTTTTATTTTTGGGAACAAAACAGTGCATACTGTACCGCACGTAATTTTATCAAATGTGAATTTTCCTTAAATATATTGTAGATCTCCTGACAAACAGGGAAATGGAGAGCACTGCTCCAGAAAAAAGGGGGAACAAAATTGAAATTGCTAATAAAAAATAGGTTTATTGATGGAACCACTGGCAACATTGTAGTCACAAAAATAGTAGTTCTCTTGCGCGTTTCACGCTCTAGACGCTTTATCAAAGAGTCTAATCATTGGAAGGAGAGGATTGGTCTGGCTGGGTCTTCACTGTGACCTTGACCGTGGCCTGACAGGAGCGTCCACCTCCCCCATCTCCCCTCTAGTACTTTATTCCCTCCTTGCTTTTGTACATTGGACTGCTCACATACATTAGAGGGACATATTCAATCACAGATACACTCAAAGACTTTATTCATTTCTTCACCCATACCGCTACCCGCCAGGACTCCACTCATTTGTTCATTAGGAAATATCGGTATACACCATATCGGGATCTGCTTCAGCTATTGAGCACTAGTTTGGGTACTCTTGGTTTTGTAACTTTCTTTAAATATATACATGCACAAAATAGAAAATGTTCTTAAAAAATGTGAAATAGAGAACATTGCCTTACAAGTCTTCGGAGTCTCAGATGTAACCCTATTGCCTTATTCCTTAACTATAACTTTTTTTTTTCTCTCGGGCATCCCTAATCACAGGGTTCAGTTGCTGAGGCACCCCTACAACAGGACAGTCAGTGACAGAAGACACAGGACAGACAGTCAGAGAAAACACACACACACACACAACAAAACAAATACAAACAGGACAGCGACAGACGTACAGCTTTACCGCTCTCTGGCCCGTGCTGCTTCCTCCTTTGCTTGGGCACACCCGTCGGGCTCCTGACTGACTGGCTGCTGCTGGGTAACGCAGACGATCAGGTTGGAGGGAACTGCCCCACCCCGTAGCAACTGCTCTGCTTTCTCCCTGTTCTTAGAGAACGGGGGAATACCGCTGCACCCTTTTGATCCTCTCACGGAACCCCACGGTGGCGCAGAACCCCCGGTTGGGAAACACTGATCTTGTAACTTTAGTTAATGTTTCCCCTGGCGGACATTAAAGGCAGTGGTAATGTGTGTGGGACATTCTTGGTATCTCAAACAAGGTTGACACCGGACCAGCATCCTGGAGATTTGTCTTTTCACCCTTCTGTACAATCGTAGCTTTGTAACCGCTTCCAGTGCACAGCTGTATGTTTACAGTAGTATACGGGTTAACCGCTTTCAGTGCACAGCTGTATGTTTAGTACAGTATACGGTTTGCAGTAAGTGGTTTATTTACGTTGCATCCTTTTAGATGTACCCTGTTTTGTTAAACAAACAGTACATTTTGTTTTTATGAATGAGATCCATTCCTTACACTATTTACACAATACTAGGCTGCAATAATTAATGACGAATGTGTTTTAATTTCAAATAACCTCTCCTATCACTCTTTGGATCAATGATTACCCAGCCTGCAAATCATTAACACAGGGAATATCTTTGTACATCCCAGAATTGGCAGCCTTTTAGATTATTTGCTCTCAGCATGACTAATGGCAGAGATTCGTAATGGATTTGATTAGATGGAGCCGTTTACATTACATTACAAACGTATTGATTGAGGTGTGAAGCTGTGATGTGACGTGAACTCAAAATGTTAATCTAAATGGCAGAACCCTGCTCTCTTTGCTGTTCGAGACTCAATGTTGTGTTGTGAGCTACTATTCTTTAGATATTACTCACTACTGGGACTTAAGGTGAATTGTGTTGATTTTGATGACGCTTCCTTTTATGCGTAAGTGAACATAAAAGGAATACTTTCTCCGACTACATATCTTACCCCCTAGGTTACTCTACCAACTGTCAATTATTCACAGACGTTTATGCAAAGAAAGTCTTTTTTCAGTTAATAAATAATGGGGGGGATAACCGTTTATTTGTTTATCTTTTTTGCCTGTTTTCATTTGGTAAAGTCTGAGTTAAACCTAATAAAATACTTTTGAACATTCTTCACACATTTTCACACCTCCTTTTTTATTGAAGTTCTCATGTTTTGTAGCCTTCAAATGTTTACATATTTAAGTCTAGGCCAGTGTTTTTCAACAGGGGTTACTAGGTACCTTTTGGGTTCCCTGTAATTTTCAGGTCATTTGAAAACTGTACCAAATACTGAAGAATTTACAATGCATCTGATCTCACTCGCTATTAGAGAGGGTTGGGGTTCCTTACAATGCATCTGATCTCACTCACTATTAGAGAGGGTTGTGGTTCCTTACAATGCATCTGATCTCACTCGCTATTAGAGAGGGTTGGGGTTCCTTACAATGCATCTGATCTCACTCACTATTAGAGAGGGTTGTGGTTCCTTACAATGCATCTGCTCTCACTCGCTATTAGAGAGGGTTGGGGGTTCCTTACAATGCATCTGATCTCAGATTCGCTATTAGAGCGGGTTGGGGGTTCCTTACAATGCATCTGATCTCACTCGCTATTAGAGAGGGTTGGGGTTTAGCCTTGTTTCCATAAATACCCATGGATCAATATTCCTAAGCCAGGATCCAGCAAAATTATTTTTGAAATCAAATACGTTCGGTAAACACCCTCTATGGCTTCTGAATATGAAGACAGTGTTGTGTTTAAATGTATTTATTTATAAAATGTTTTACCAGGAAGTAATGCATTTCAGACTTACCTCTCGTTTTCAAGTATGTCCTGGATATAGCGTTATGATAATGCATGGTTACATTAAATAAGCAGGGTTATACATTATATAAAAATACATTGCATGAACAGTTACAGATAATGTATGTTATAGGCGTATGTAAGTGCGTGTCCAGACTGATATTGCGCGCGCAACTGAGCACTGTGACGTCACACTCTTATGTAGCCTGCGTGATTCTTGTCCTGTAGGTAGATGCGACAGGGAGGCGTGTCAGGGGTGTTTTGGCGGCGTGGCCGTAACATCACAGAGCTAGTTTGACCTCATCACATGAACTGAACATCGCGCGGCAAAGACAAAGCAGACCAGTGGCAGCTTTGAGAGTCTCGGCTAGATTGTTCCAGTTTTTGGGTGCACGGTAAGAGAAGGAGGAGCGGCCGGATTCTTTGTTGAACTTTGGGACAGTGAACCAGTCTTTTGGAGTTGGATCTCGGGCGATAAGTGCTGCGTGTGTTAGGGGCGAGGAGCTTGTTCAGATAGGAAGGTAGTTTGTCCAGAAAGTATTTGAAGGCAAGACAGGAAAGAAGAACTTTGCACCTAGACTCAAGTAGTAGCCAATCTAGTTCTTTGAGCATTTTGCAGTGATGTGTGTTGTAGTTACATTGTATGACAAAGTAGCATATTGAGTTGTAGACAGTGTCTAGTTTGCTAAGGTGAGTTTGGGTTGCTGTACCATATACTATGGCACTACTCCTTCAGCACCTCTCATCATCATCCTCATATATCTCCCCCAGCACCCCTCATCATCATCCTTTGCGATACTCCCCATCTATCTCTCATACCCCCATCTCTCCCCCTCACCCACACACATAATACTCCCCCTCCACATCAAACACACAACACCCCCCTGCACACCACACACAACCCACCCCCCCTGCACCTCACATCCCTCTCACCCCTTGCACCTCACATCCTTCTCCCCTGTGCACCTCACATCATTCTCCCCCCCTGCACCTCACATCATTCTCCCCCCTGCACCTCCAATGACCCTCCCCTGCACCTCCAATGACCCTCCCATGCACCTCCAATGACCTTCCCCTGCACCTCCAATGACCCCCCCTTCACCTCCAATGACCCTCCCCTGCCCTCCAATGACCCTCCCCTGCACCTCCAATGACCCCCCCTGCACCTCCAATGACCCCCCCTGCACCTCCAATGACCCCCCCTGCACCTCCAATGACCCCCCCTGCACCTCCAATGACCCCCCCTGCACCTCCAATGACCCCCCCTGCACCTCCAATGACCCCCCCTGCACCTCCAATGACCCCCCCCTGCACCTCCAATGACCCCCCCTGCACCTCCAATGACCCCCCTGCACCTCCAATGACCCCCCTGCACCTCCAATGACCCCCCTGCACCTCCAATGACCCCCCTGCACCTCCAATGACCCCCCTGCACCTCCAATGACCCCCCTGCACCTCCAATGACCCCCCTGCACCTCCAATGACCCCCCTGCACCTCCAATGACCCCCCTGCACCTCCAATGACTCCCCTGCACCTCCAATCGACCCCCCCCCTGCACCTCCAATCGACCCCCCCCCTGCACCTCCAATCGACCCCCCCTGCACCTCCAATCGACCCCCCCTGCACCTCCAATCGACCCCCCCTGCACCTCCAATCGACCCCCCCTGCACCTCCAATCGACCCCCCCTGCACCTCCAATCGACCCCCCCTGCACCTCCAATCGACCCCCCCTGCACCTCACATCACCCCTCCTTCACATCACCCCCCCCTTGCACATCACCCCCCCTGCACCTCACATCACCACCTCACATCACCCCCCCCGCACATCACCCCTCCTGCACATCACCCCCCCTGCACCTCACATCACCACCTCACATCACCCCCCCTGCACCTCACACCTGCACATCAATCACCCCCCCTTGCACATCACCCCCCTCACATTACCCCCCCTTGCATATCACTCCCCCTCCCCTTGCACATCAGCCCCCCTCCCCTTGCACATCACTCCCCCTCCCCTTGCACATAACCCCCCTCCCCTTGCACATCACCCCTTCTCCTCTTGCACATCACCCCTCTTCCCCTTGCACATCACCCCCTTCCCCTTGCACATCACCCCCCTTCCCCTTGCACATCACCCCTCCTCCCCTTGCACATCACCCCCCCCCCCCATGCACATACCCCCCTGCACCTCACATCACCTCCGATCACGGCGGGAACAGCGCGCGCTCGCAAGCAGCGGGCACCGGAAGTGCCGCACTTGAGAGCGGGCTCGGCTCGCGGGGGGAGGGAGAGCGGGCTCGGCTCGCGGGGGCAAGGAGAGCGGGCTCGGCTCGCGGTGGGAAGGAGAGCGGGCTCGGCTCGCGGGGGCAGGGAGAGGGGGCTCGGCTTGCGGGGGGAGGGAGAGCGGGCTCGGCTCGCGGGGGCAAGGAGAGCGGGCTCGGCTCGCGGTGGGAGGGAGAGCGGGCTCGGCTCGCGGGGGCAAGGAGAGCGGGCTCGGCTCGCGGGGGCAGGGAGAGGGGGCTCGGGAGAAGGGGGGGAAAGCAGCCGCCGCGGGCCGCACAGTGAGTGGGGCCCGCAGGCCACGTGTTGTGCAGGCCTGCCATAGGCTATAATTGGCACTGGCATGTGCTTTCTGACCAGCAGGCTTAGGCCTCGTCCAGGTAGGGAACAGTCGCTCCAGTGCTGCGCCCTGCTCGACCGTACTTTTCCTGGCCGGCTAGGTGCGCGCGCGGCCCAGAAGTCACGGAGCTGGTTCACCCTCATTGGGCGAACCGCTCACATGACGCCATGCGAGCAGCAAAATCAATTTTGCTTGCTCAGCAAGCGGCTTAGCGCCGCGTAGGCGCCCACGCAGGCCACGTGCATTGTCGCAATGGGTCCAGCGTGAGCACGCACCCGCTCAGTGCCACCCTGGACGAGGCCTTAGAGAGTAGTTGTTCCTATAAAAAACACCTGGTTTTTGGCATAGGCTTTGGATAACATGGTATCAATATGCAACCCAACTGTTAAATGGGAGTCAAATCATATGCCCAGATATTTAAAAATAGTGGCATGAGCTAGAATGGTGTTAGAGTTGGTTCTGATCTGCAGTTCCGGCATTGCTAGCTTTAGAAATTTAGCCATAGCCTCAAATACCATTGTTATAGTTTTGTCAGTGCTTAAAAAATGTTTGTTTTGGGAAATCCAGTTTTCTAGTCTTGAAATATCAGATTGAAGTACGTGTCCAAGGTCAGAGAGGCTATGGCTGTGTGCATATAAGATTGTGTCAGCATACATGTGCATTGAAGCTCCCTTACAGGCTGTAGGTAGATCATTGATTTAAATGTTTTTCATCCTTGATCTTTATTTAAGAATACCCATGAAAACTTTATCTGAAAAATTCCAAATTTCTAAAACTCTAGTCTTGAAGTCCAATATGTGTATTCACATGTTGCTGTTATTTTCTGAATGAACAGTTTACACTACCAAGATATCTATAATTTTCCGATTCTTCTTTGCAAATTTTGTTTGTTGTAAGATATATAATCCGGTAATTTCATCCTTCTAAAAAAAATTTTTAAATCTTTTTATTGAAACTTTTTTTGACTGGGCTAATGTTTGATGAGCTTCACAAGTAGTTTATCAGACACTACTTTAAGCCAGGGGTGTGCAAACTTTTTTGTTTGCGCCCCACTGCCTGCTCGGCCCCCCTCCCCCTTACCTTTTCTCCGGTGTGATCTGACATCATGTGACGTTGTGATTCCAAGGCAATGCGTGACCATTTGACCCCACGGCGCCATTGCGACGCGTCGGCAGAAGCCGTCGAAAACGAGATAAGAGTGCGCTATAGAGGCCTCGTGTGCTCCCTCAACATTTAATTAAAATTTTGAGGGGAAGAGCGCAGGGCCTCTGTAAGTGCCGCACCCCCCCCCCCCCCCAGAAAATATTGCGCCCCCCAGTTTGTGCGCCCCTTCATTAAGCAACGGCTTTACCACCAAAAGGGTTGTAGTCAATTGTCCCAACTTATCTGGTTACATTTGCTGACGCCAAACATCTTTTGCAGTAGAGCATTTATTTGTGTTGATTTTTCCATTTTTGTTGTTGTTTGTAACCTTTGAGCATTGTTAGGCCAGGTCCCTACTGGCTACTGCAGCGCCCGCTGTGGAGGACGCTGCAGGGACAAGAGCCACCCCACAATGGGGCCGGGCCCGCTGCGAGGGGGGGCCGCCGCGCTGACAGACTCCTGCTCTCAAGAAAATTGAGATCAGGAGTCGCGACGGAGCGCTAGGCCACACCCACCAGCGGTTCAGCCAATGAGGGCAAACCTGCCGGGTGACGTCACGGCTGCTTCCCCGTCACGCCCCCCTGTCCCTGTCTTTTCCCCTGCAGCTCACTGCAGACCGGAGGACTCAGCTGCACGCGCCGCCAGCCTCGCAGGCGCGCGTGCAGCGCAGGCAGCGGGGCCGTAGCCTTAGAGCTTGTTTGTTGAAAACTTTGAGGTGCAGTCCATGCATTTTGTTCTTTGTATTGGCAGGTGTTATGTAGTTGACATTTATAGTTTTGTTCCATTATGTACCGTGGTGGTGCTAAGCTTCTTGATCCTGGCATACTTACGCATTGCCATGTTAGATTTTGGTAGGTTTAGCAGAACAGGCCGCCTTTGGCAGAATATAGCTTGCTGCTACCAGAGGGATATTGAGTCACTAAGTTTGAAGCCAGGGGTCTGGCAGACATTTTTAGGGCCTCTGGGTCAACCTGTGTTTTCTTACAGTATGTTCAAGTGTAACATGCAATTTTATGACTTTTACTGTTGTTTTTTTATTGAATCTACAACATATTTTTTAGATTTACATTTTAAGCATTTGTTTTTTTTTTGAAGGAGATAGGAGTGCCACATCTGTAACGGGATTAGCTGAGTTTACCCACACCAGTTCTGAATCGTGACTGTGGACATTTAGCGCCTGATCCATTATCAGATTTATTTTTTATAGTGTACAAAAGATGATAAGAAGGGAATAGGTTTGACATTGTGAAACGTTCCTTCCCCTTGTATGAGAGAATTGTGGTAAACTTATGTTGGCGGATGGATTGTTGCATTCATTATTTGGCTGCCAGGGGTGCCATGGAGTTAAATAACACGTTTCTGCTCAGTGCTATGGGCTCTTTACCTCTGCCCTAACTAATCCTGCTCGACTCTAATCACTTAATGATTGTATTGGGATGGTTCACTCCCATTCTCCCCATCAGAGAACCAAACAAGGCGAGAGGCCTCCTGCTCAAAATCCAGTGATGTCACATAGACGCCTGGAGGGTGCCAGGTTGGGGGTTTCAGTATAACATTCGAGAAAATGTATAAAGAAAATCTTATACTGTACTTTGATTAAAAAAAGGCACTGATCACCAACATGTAACAATGATACATAGGACAGCCATCGATTCACTCTGGTACTAGGGGGCCCTGCAACTTTTTGAAATCATTGTGCATGAAAGACGCATTCCAATGCAATTTGATATCTCGTGTTGAAAACGTCTTCCTTTCCTGGATACTTGGCCAATAGGAAGATGAATCCACGTTCCTGTTGTTTTATTTAGCATGTTGCAAACTCTTCCAACAGTCAGCGAATTAGAGCAGCGGTGCGCAAAGTGAGGGCGCGACCCCTAAGGGGGGTGGGAGATTTTGCTGAGGGGGGGGGGGGGGCGCGGGCAGTTGCAGAGGCCCCGTGCTCTTCCCCCAGGCATTTAAATGAAATGCTGGGGGATCGTGTGAGGCCTCTTCAACTGTTTACTTACCGGGATTCAGCCGGATGTGACGCGTCGCCATGGCAACGTGACGTCACATGACCCCGCAGCGTCATCTGACGCGGATGAAGGTAGGTGGTGGGGGTGGGGGGCGCAATAGCCGGAGGGAGAGAGACAGGGGGCGCAGCACTAAAGGTTTGCGCTCGCCTGGATCAGAGACTCCAAGTGTAAACAGATTTAGCAGACTGGATTCATGCATTCCCATTAGCTCTTTCCCCAGACATTTCCTTGCATGGTATGAGTATTTAAAATTAAAAAAAATTAAAACTTGTGAAGTGAGATTTCTGGGACACCTGCAGTGTTGCATGCAGTTAAATTGCTTAAGTATATCAGACGGCATTCAAACAAATGAGAAATAGATTTAGCTTGTGTTTCCAAGCTCATTGTTTTCCACTGTATTGTTCTCCAATTCCTCACTCTCTATTCTCTGGTCATCTAATTGATCTTTATATTGGTTGATCATCTGTAAGCAGCTGCTGAAATCCCTGGAGAATATGCTCAGTGTATTGGTCTAAAACACAAAGATGACATTATTTTCCCCCCCAGAATACTTTGTCTCATACAGTTTTCCTTTGCTATCAAACCATGGACCCTTCCCATCATGTAACAGTCAATGAGGTAACACAATTGCGGTTTTTTTTTTGTTAAGTATTTTTTGATTGAACACGGTTTGTTCCTGACTCTTGTGTGTACCAGACACAGTTGTAAATATTTAATTATATGTTAAGGTTACCTACCGCCTGTAGGTGTGCGGTTAGCATATTGCTGGTTTAATTGAGTAGAAGTTATGCAATTCTTGGGATGCCATGAATACCTGAAGAACAAAACTGTCTGCATAAATGTAAAAAAAAGTAGTACAGTGTTCAGTACATCGGGTTACAATGTTGTTGTTGACTAAAATGTTTTTACGTTTTCGTAAATGAGTAACGGTGATATCAAGGTTTGTTTGCACTTACAGAGGCCCTGCGCTCTTCCCCAAAGCATTTCAATGAAATGCTGGGGGACCGCACGAGGCCTCTGTAAGTTCTCTTACCTTGTCTACGATGGCGTGTCGCCATGGCAATGCAACGTCACATGACGCCGGAGACGAGACAAGAGAGCGGGGGAGAGCAGTCAGGGGGAAACGTTGTGCACCCCTGTTCTAGAGTGACTGCTCTGGTAGCTAAATTCAAGTGGCTTCTAATTCCGTTTCTGCTACATTATAAACATAGCATCATGCAGTATATTAAAGATACATTTAGTCAACATGGCTTTGTTTCTGTTTTTTAACATACATATTTTTTTCTGGAGTTTACCACCTGTCTCTCCTCCTTAGAGAAAACGATTGATTTACACGTGGAATATTTCATGTCCCATTTGTGTCATTTTCTGGATGATGAGTGATTTTTTTTTTTAATAAATCCCATAATGGGGTCTTCAGTCTTCAGCGAATATTTTTTTCTTTTTTTTCTTTTTAAGGATTGCACACCTCACCTGATATTGTAGTAACCAGAAGGAGAGTCTTTTCAGAGGTTTTTGTCCTTGCGGTTTGGCAGCATTTGGGACTGTGTGGGCATCAACTGCTGCACATATTGGGGTACACCTCAGTCATGCTTCCTTTGTGTCTATATGCTACAAGGAGAAGACGTTTGGGTGTGCAGTGTGTGGTCATACTCGGTCCTTCTGCATGTCGCATCATATTCTTTGGGTTTGCTGGGAAATATGTTGTAGACATACAGTCGACTATTGTTTTAAATTAAAAAAAGTATTGTGATCATTTAATCCTGGTTTAATTCATGGGCATTTGTTTCTGTTTTTGCTTAGATCATGCATCATACATATTGAGCAACCCTGTTACTATATCACTGTGCTGTTAGCATCATCATGCTAATGCTTGTCCATCACTCAAGCGGGCCCTAAATTCCATGTAACCATGACTACCATCAGAAGCACATCTAAAGGAAGTTTTTTTAAGTGTGTGTTTCGGTGGAGGCTCATATGCTGCCAGTCACAAGAAAGTTTCCGTTCTTTTAATGCCTTTTTTTATAGGGAGCCTTGTTTTTTGGTTCATTTTTGTTCATGTGCTTTGGGTTGCTTCCCGGCTCTAAAACCTGACATCTGTTCCAACCCTCAAACACTTGGAAACATTGCAGAGCAAAGCCCCAGCCTGACATCATTCACTGGCTAGATTTTGAACAGATTTCTCTATTTTTCATAGGACCTTTTGTAAGGCCATCTGTGCTGTCAAATAGTCTAACAAAGTTATAAAGTATGTATGCAAAAAAATATTGAACTACCATCCTCTGTCTCCATTTTTAGTATTACAAATGATACTAAATGTGGCCAATACAGCATGTTTTTAAACACTCAAGATATATTTGTATATATATGTATATATAAAAGACCAGGCGCACCAGGGGTAAATGTATAGAAAAGCAATTTAAAATCCCATAATATCCAAACTTACAATAAATAAATGGACGTAGATCCTGCAATACATGGGTGGAATGTTCTCTGAAGCCAAGTGCGCCAGGCTCCCGAACAAGGCGGAATACCGGTAACTATAGGGGCATCTGTCAGCACATGCATCTAAACCGAATGGCGTGTATGATGGAGTGACGTAACCTCAACGCGTTTCGCACGTGACCGTGCTTCATTAGAGGGGTGGATGTCAATGAGGAACTTTCACCCCTGCTAGAGGATGTGGTGCTTATCTCACATGACACCATGGGCCTTACAAAGTGTAAAATCCCATATCACAAATATACAGATAAGCTAGAAAAGTATTTATTTTTTCTTTTTAAAATCCCATTCGGGGAACAAACATTGAAAACAACATAATGTCATTGACTTTATTAAAGGAAAATCTAATCATCCTTAAACAGCAATTGCATTTTTTCTCAGTTTTCTAGAATAATGTCCAATACAGGCAGTCCTCGGTTATCCAGCGTAATCCGTTCTGGAAGTAGCGTTGGATAGTGAAACCATTGTAAAGTGAGTCCCATGTTAATCAGTGGCGGTGAGCGTTGGATAACGCATTGAGGCGTCGAAAAACGGCCCATAGGGTTGGATATGCCATTCGTTGTAAAGTGAAACGTTGGATAGCGAGGACTACCTGTAAGTGTTTCATCCACTATGTCTGAGATCTAGAAGGAGAGGGCACTTGGAAGGGGGAGAGAGAGGGCATGTTCAATACACTGACGTGATGCAAAAAAAGCAAAACCCTACCTATAGGGCACATTTCTGTGCTTGCAAATTAACTTGAAAAAAACTTTTTTGCTTTAGAGTAGCTCCTACCAATTGCCCAGATGTAACCCGTTAAACATGGCAGTGCCAATAGTTTCTTTTAGTTTATACACAGAGGGGTGAAATTGGTGTTCAGTCCTTTTTCAGTGTCTGTCATGCAATGGACAATTTTCACTTTCACTTCTGTGGAGAGGACTGAAAAAGGTTTCACACCCGTTTATTACAAGGAATGGCTTTGTACACTGGCAGACAGCTCTCTATAATAAATATGAATAGAGAGAGTGACATACTATTATTAGAAGTTCACCAGCTGGATTAACCTTTGTCACAAACGCAACTCCTGTGAGCACGTGACTTGTGTATGTGTCAGAGGTTAAAACATCCAGCCATTCAGCTGACTCACTTACCTCCCCACAAGACACTAAAAATGAGTAATATCTTCCCAGAAACCATCACACTTAGGCTTAGCGCTTGGCGCACTTACCTTAGTCAATGTGGATCGTCACATCCACGCTCACGCTGTGCGTACGCACGCTCATGTGCTGGCACACACGCTCACCCACGCTCGGCGCTTAGATAAACAAAAAAAAATGACTTTTGAGCGCGCTCAGCTTTCCTGCAACACCCCCCCGCACGCGCTTGCAATATAGCTAGGACAGCCGAGCGCTCATGCTTGGAGAGCTGGTGATGTCACCGCTCTCAAGCGTGAATGCTGTCACTGCCAGCGTGACCGCAGCATTAGGCCACGTCCATGCTTAAAGCAGGCTCAGCCAAACACATTAAGTCTATGCGAACGTCCATAAACTGTGCCCGTGAGCAACGGCGCGGCTGTTTTTTTTTTTTTTGCCTTGCGACGGCCTGGTCACGTGAGCGGTTGGGCGGATGAGGCCAAACCGCTCGTGATGTCATGGACACGCCCACAGCACACCTCTCCGTCACTGTGGATCACAGGCTTGGACAACAGGCGCGCGTGACGTCATAGACGCGGCCTTACACCTCAATACGCTGCCACCACCAATAATAATGATGTAAGGTCTTACCCTTAGGAGTCCTTGACCCCTGTTTAGTGGAAAAGATGTAATTAACACAAAAATACAATGCAGAAAAATGTCTGAAAATGCGGTTAATCTCTTCAAAAGGTTCTAATTTAACCTAATTCTAGGTCCAATTAGAGCCCAACGACTGTACTAATTACATTTTAGATTTAATATACGAAAAGTGGGACAGTGCTTATGTACAGAAAAGGAATGTTACAAAGACATACAATATATAAATGCAGACAGTTTCATAAAATAATAAAACAGAAAACCTATACGTTACCAGCGAACAATATTAGATCCCAACAAAGTTGTCTGGAAGTTGAAGGTATGAGAACTCATGTATTCAGAACATAACACTCCTCTCTGATGAATTCTACTTCGATACCAAATGCATTGTTTTTATGCTCAAAACGTTGCCCCTGTGACAAAGACAGGCCAACCTTCTGTGTGTCTTATGTCCCACTGATCAATCTTTTCTGACATTTCAGGCTCGTAGAGGGAATTAAATTAAACCCAAATGAATCTTGAGTATATAAAATGCCCTATAACTCTTGCCCTATAATTCCTAGAATAATGCTACACTCACCGTTGCATTCGTATTATTCTGCCGACGGTGCAGCTATTTTTGCTAACACAACTTTTTTAGTTTTGAAGCAGGGCACAAATATCTAACATGCAACACAAATACCCCCTCACATTTGATATTGTTGCACATGCCTAATTTTGGCCGTCACAAATCTATATCTTTTTATCTTTATGAATTACACCAGATTTTTTTTATTATCAGACATTATTAAATCTGTAAGGAAATGGAGAGTGCCCTTTCTGTCACCTTTTGTTTGCTAGTCAGAAAGGTCTCGGGAATGTACACAATGCCTTTAAAGATAGAGTAGAGAACAGGTCAAATCTCTTGTTCATCTGTACACTGTCACCAATCACTGCAATTATAAACATATCATTTTTGTCATTGATTTATTGGCCCATTAATGCAGAGACAATGTTGACCCAGGTAACCTCACAGGAGACAAAAAAAATAGTTATTTTTTAATCGAAAGTTAACTCCTTGGTTGCTGTATTGTTACCACTGAATAGGTTAAAGTTACAGCCTTTCTCTCCTCCATAAAGAAAATGATTTACACGTGGAACATCTCATGTCCCATTTGTGTAATCTTCCGAATGACGTGATTTATTTCTTTGGTTCTGACTTATCATGTCTTGACTCAAGGTTTGATTGCAGTGGTTTGTGGACTATTTTGTTTTTCCTGCAGCAACTGCATCACTAGACTTTCTCTCTCAAGGATAATCATTCGTTTACAATACTGTCAATTATAATAAGCTGCTTTAGTGTTTATCAGGATTTTCAGTTTCTGATGAGGTTAGTATTTGAACATGCAGTTTAACTTGTGGACGAAAACCTGCTATGGAGAGCAAAGGATGTTTTAAAACGCATTAAAAATGGCATTAAGAGTTATATAAATTAAAAAACTGTCACTATTATCTAAAACTACAGAACTGATTTATTTAAAAAAAAATATATATATATATATACAGTATATATATATATATATATACAGTATATATATATATATATATATATATATATATATATATATATATATATATATATATATATATATATATATATATATATATATATATATATATATATATATATATATATATATATATATATATATATATACACACACACACACACACACACACACACTGTATAATCAAAAATGAATAGACGATACCGTTCTGTGGCTAATGAAATGCATCTATTTGTGCGAGCTTTCGAGATACACTGATCTCTTCTTCCGGCGATGGTACATTGAATAAAGCAAGGTTAAACTTAAAAACAGTGCATATGCATAAACCTACAGTAAATCCTATATACATCTATAGGTCGAAACAACTGTCTGTGGGTAGGTTTACTGGCTAAGCATCTTAACCGAGGCTGTGCAATGCAGCAAGCATAAGTTTATAGGGTTCCATGTCATATGAATTTGAAACAAAAGGTGGCACTGTTTGCTCATTTGCATGTCATTTCCCAGAATCCCTTGCTGCAGTGGAAGCATTGTTTGCTGCATGATAATGGTGAAAGATAGGGTTGCAGACCTGTCTAAGACATGCAAATGAGCACACACTAATATTTCCATTTGATATATATCTTTTTCACTTGATTTACAGCACGTGATGGTTAGCCTATTGCTTCCAGAAAACTGATGCTGTATTTGTTGAAATCTTAATGTATGGAGCTTTGCTGTACAAGCTGAAAATATCTCCCAGATGTATATATTTTTTTTAGTTGCATAACTCTTTAGGATCAGCTTCTTTAGCTTTAGTTGTGAGTATTGTGTGGAAAGTCATTTGTTTAAAATTCGAGAAGTTAAAATATGTGTGACTCTTCTGCAACTAAATCTGCATTTTGCCAGAGGGACCTGTAACTCATTGATGTGTAATCCTTAGAAGTTGCTAGCGATTAGCAAATTAGTCTGACGTGATTCTAGTCCTTCACACCAGGAATTCCTAGAGAATTCAAATTTACAAAATCATGCTCTTGATATACAGTACAGATACGGTCATGGGAGCCACAAAATGGAAGGGATGGAAAAATCCTGGGTACAGTTGTAAATGGTGACCCGGGCAGCCCCAGGAAGTAAAAATACCCACCCACGGGCATGATATTGGCACCCGTTCAACTTTTGCGTCATTATTTTCGTAATAGCCTTTCACATGTATGAATGGTGCAGTAACTATACTCTAATAAAGCATGTGAATTTGCAATGTTTGCCTTGTTGAATTAATCTCCCAATATACAAGTCTAAATTGGCACTGCTAAATATACTGGAGGGCTGCATATTTGGGCACATTATTAAAGCTTGCATTATTTTGTTCTGTAATGGTATATACACAAATACTATTGTGCAAAAGGCTGGGATATTCTGATTCCATCTTATCTTTATCACAGAAATGAATGAGGTTTGTCCCTTTTCCTAACTGAAGCTGCCGTCTTTAGAGCTTGTTTGAAGTTTTGACCTGTTGGGCCATACATCTCCTTTTGATCTTCTGTAGCTTCGATGAGAAGGCTAGTGTGGGAACTTTGGAGGGTGACTGTGTATCCAGAATGAATTCTAATTTCACCTTCTCCCATCTCTCCTCAACGCCACAGTTTGAGTGCCAGCAACAGCTCGGCTCTAGTGTTAATTGCATTTCTGCTTTTATTTTCCCTACACTTTTTCCACGAGAGACAATCTGACAATTTGCACAGAATGCATTCTCCCTTTTCCAAATTGGGGGAGCCTTCATTTAACTAATCTCAATCAGAAGTGCATGAAAAGCATAATGTAGGTGTGTGTTGAAAAGGGGACACATTTGTATTGTGGTTGCTGAATAAAATGTGTTTGTTTTAGTTGTTAGGAAAGCCACACTCCTTTTTACACAAACCTCCAAATAATATCTCCTACAATCTTTGATACAGAAAAAAAAGGGGGAGCACAGGTTGAGGAATTTGGGGTGTGTATGGTATCTAATAGATGAAGGTGGGTGTAGTCAAAATATATAATAACACTTACACGGCCTTGTGTAAATGCTATCACAACAAGGTTTCTTTGCGGTTTTCTTTTCTTTGTATTCCCTGGAGTGTTTTTTTTTTCTCCTTTTCAGGTCCGGATCTTTTCCTGGTTTTCACCGGGAGTTTTCAGTTAGGATGTCCCCCTCAGAATGAACAGATGTAAAAACAAATGTTTAAGGGAAAATGCAAATAATATTATTAAATCTCAGACTGTTGAAAATAAAAAAGCAGCAAAGACTGCATACACTCACACGGGCAAGGAAGCCCAAAAAGGGGCGAAACGCGTTGCTCTCACCACTAAGCAATTTTGGACTAACACAGCCACCGTCAAGGAGTGGATCTGAGGGAAAGCAGCACTATACCCGGACCCGGAGCCAGTTAGCTGCGTACCACAAGATCCACGATCAACATCCTACAGACAGGCTGTACTTTTTTCTGTATTTTTCATTATATATGTATTTTCATGTAGTGTATTTTTTAGTGTTTTAATGGTTCAATAAAATCACTTGTAGTCTATTTAGACCAAGACATTGCTCTTCTTTGCACCGCCATCAAGGAGGGGCTACTTGCTATTCTTCCTACTTTTGGAAGTGAGCACCACTATCTCAAGAAGAACTCAAAGATACTTTTATGTGTATTTGCTCACACGAGGCCGTGTGAGTATTATTTTATATTTATATTTTATACCAGACCACTATCATTCCTGTAGGTTACAAAATATGGGGATCCTATAAGAAAGAAAATACACTTTTCCCTAGGATTGCACTCACACTTGCCCGTGTGAGTGTTTGCAGTCTTTGCTGCTTTTTTATTTACAACAGTCTGAGATGTAATAATATTATTTGCATTTTCCCGTAAACATTTGTTTTTACATCTGTTCATTCTGAGGGGGACATCCTAACTGAAAACTCCCGGTGAAAACCAGGAAAAGATCCGGACCTGAAAAGGAGAAAAAAAAAAACACTCCAGGGAATACAAAGAAAAGAAAACCGCAAAGAAACCTTGCTGTGATAGCATTTACACAAGACCGTGTAAGTGTTTTTATATATTTTGACTACACCCACCTTCATCTATTAGATACCATACACACCCCAAATTCCTCAACCTGTTCTGCCCCTTTTTTTCTGTATCCCTGTACCAATAAGGATCCTGGATAAGATCCTATTGGGGTCAGAGCCGTAGGACGAGACGACGAAACTGAGGGGACCTTTGTTTATGTTTTTAAGGTTGTAAAATTTCTTGTTATATTTCCCCGGTCACACACTTCCCAGGGAGCGCCCGGGTTTTTCCCTGTTCCACTACAATCTTTGATACCTGATAATATTATACTTTATGCAAAGCTCTTTCTGGGCCCTTTCCCTGAAAATCATTTTGTCGTTGCCATTTTTTTTTTACCCTGTAGTTTTCCACAAACTGTTTTAGGATCTGTTCATTGGGCTATATGTATTCCAGTACCTCGCTCCAGAAGTCCTATACATTACTTGAAAGCTTACAATTTAAAACTGGTACTGTACTTAATCACTATTAAATTCTGTAAACTGAAGACCACATTAGTGAGGGGTACATCTTGCGCATATGAGTGCAGGTTTTGCTAGTGTAGTGTAAATCTAATAGTCAAGAGGAGAGACCCACGCTCATAGCAGAATGGGGTAATGTAGAGTGGTGTGGCGGTTTTAAACCAGGAGTAAATGTAACACAATCGTTTATTTGTCCTCCCCATAAATGATGTTGCATTACAAATCAGGATCAAGTAATATGACTCTTACAGAGATGGGAATACAACAAATAATTGTATATCTGGTTGCTTACATCACTGCCTTCCTGAATACCTTCCAATCAAGGATAGGGAGTCCACTGCCGCACTCATCCGCTGGTTACTACTATTTAGTGGAGGCAGTGGAAGTGAGCACCTGCCAAAACAATCACAGCAGCTCCGGCCCAATGCCGGGTGTTGTGCTACTTTATATTGTATGGTCACATCACCGTGAGTGAGACATGTTCCTTTTCACAGGACACCATGGTGAGTTTCCGTGCATATGGTATGCGTTAAAATGTAGTTAGGGCTGGCTCCTGATGACGAGTCTCCTGATGAGTGTAAGGCACATGTCTAACATGACCTGTGATTACAGAAGACTGTTACCACCTGACGATCTTCAAGTTGTTGTAATATTATGGTAATGAAATCAGCCAGTCGTCCAGTGGGCTTAAAATGTAAGAACTGATTGCGTTTTAATTTCAGACAGATGTGCAAATCTTGGCAATGCTCTGATGTGAATAAATGAGGACAACATGCCATGTTTGTCAAGGTTGGGAAATGATACAGCAGTATTGCCTGTATCATATATCTATTTTTTATTATTTGTTTGCCCTATATTTAACCCTTTTAGCACTGGAGGGGATTGAAACACCGTTCTGCAGTGAATGTTTTAAAAAGATAATAGAGGCGATTGCTCGACAAAAAGAAAAGTTTTTGTTTTTACGCTGAACCGCATTGATGTGTAATCTTAAGAAGCAGCTAGCATTTATCAAGCGAGTCTGACATGATTTAGTTCTTCACACCAGGGATGCCTAGAGCAGCGGTGCGCAAACTGGGTGGCGCGACCCCCACGGGGGGCGCGAGACTGCCGGCGGGGGGGGGGGGGCGCCGGGGGAGCTGCAGGGCCTCTATAAACCTTTACTTACCTAGGCTCCGGCGGCTTCCTTCATGCGTCGCCATGGCAACGCGGCGTCGCTAGGTCATGTGACGTCACGTTGCTACGGCAACGTGATGTCATGACGCCGGAGAGCAGGTAAGTGGGGGTTAGGGGGGCGCGGGAGTGAGGGGTCCGCCGGTAGGGGGGCGCAGGGAAAAAAGTTTGCGCCCCCCTGGCCTAGAGAATACATATTTCTTAAATAATGCTCTTGATATATAGTTTAGATCGTGGGACACATGGAGTGGAAAGGAGTGGAAAAATGCTGGGGCAAGTTATAAATGGTGAATACTGACAGCCCCTGGAAGTGAAAGTACCCCACAAAGAGCACAATATCTACCCTACTTACTGCTAGGATTGCCAGGAAGCTTCTCCAAGAATACTGGGCACCATGGTGGAAGGTGCTACACGCTCGACTCACACACCTCTCTTCGCTTTATGCTGTTTCCCCCACACCCCCCTCCCCCCCTCACTCCCCTCACCCTCCCCCCCTCACCCCCAGGGCTTTTGACACCTCCTCCTGACTGACTGCTGCTGGGTAATGCAGCCAATCGGGATAAAGGAAGCGGCCCAGCCCCCTAGCAACAGTCCGGCTCTCTGTGCTCGGGGAAATCCTGCAGCCCCCCAAGCCGTCGGGTCACTATGTCCAGAGAGGTAATACCAGACACATACATGTCCAGTGTTACCTCTCATTTTTTACTGGATAGTGTCAAAATACAGGACAGTCCGGTTCAATACTGGACACCTTACTTACTGTGTGCCTTTGCATCCAATGTAAGCAAGGTTACGGCAAATTCTTAGAAAGGTTTGTTTCCACCAACCTGGCCTTTTTTTTCTCTCTCTCTCTCTCTCTCTCTCTCTCTCTCTCTCTCTCTCTCTCTCTCTCTCTCTCTCTCTCTCTCTCTCTCTCTCTCTCTCTCTCTCTCTCTCTCTCTCTCTCTCTCTCTCCCTCCTTGTACTAGTAAAAGGTGAATAAATGGTACACACTGATGCTGAAAAGGGAGCGCAGCTAATGGGCTATTTCACCCGCAGGAACGCACCAGCAGGTGCTAGAACATGGGCAACATCTGCATTGTGTAATGTCTCCCTATATATTCTATCAAAATGGTTCAATTTGCTCCAAGACACCTTGTAAAAAACAATATTAATCCGCATTAATTTGCCCGTGGCATATGCAGGACGCTTGCCAACATTGGTTCTTAAATTTGGCACAGATCTTTTAGGAACTGCGGTTAGCGCCACCTAAACATGGTAGATTAATTTCATGCAAAGAGAGAGAAAAACGGCACTAGTTATTTGGGGAAATTTGGATACATCTCATAGTACCTCCTCCCCTAACTTCCCCTATAACCACTGCCTCAGATTCTCACCAGCACAAGTGGAGCAAGATTCTAGCAAAGCTCCTTGACACAATGACTGATGCAATTTGTGTTTGCTCCGAATTGTATATTCCCCAAAGCACCGTGACACATTGCTATATGCAAATAATGCGGTGTACATACCTTTTTGAAGTTATCTTTATCTGTGGCACCCCCTTTATGTGATCAAATCCAGTTTGGTATAGAAGAGCAGGTACAAATAGATTATTCTTCTTTGATGTGGTTTTTTTTGGCTACCAACATGTTTAAGATATGCCACTGGTTCTCACAGCTGTATTCTTTTCAAGAAGTCATGCAAATGATGTTCCTTGTCTGTTGACACCCTTTTGTTGGGACTTATTTCATTGCTGAAAGATGTTTTCATTGCTTACACGAGGAGATTTACAATCTTGCATAACTTTTTACACAGTTCTCTAACTTAAAAAAAAAAAAAGATAATGTTTCAACGGTTTAATTAAAAATGTTCATAGAACTAAAGATGGAACATTACAAAGAGAATGGATACAGAACAAAGAGAAGGGGGGGGGGCACAATATACATGCAATTGACAAATGATCTTCATAGGCAAAATATTCTAGAGATCTCAAGATATTTGGGCATTTCCATTCCCTAATGTTAGAGCATTGTAGGAATGTCCAAGTTATTGGCATTTTCAGTAGTTGTGTGATAAGGGCCTCAAGCCCCCAGCCTGACTCTAGGAATCCAGAGGTGAGCAGCCTATGCCATAATGTTTAGGGATTGTACAGTAGGTGCACACATTGGCTTGCACACATTTGTATCTGATCGTTTAGAATGCGTTAAAATGAAGTATATTTGTTGAATCTTGTGATTTTATAAAAGAAATAAAAGTATTGGCACCAACATAGAAAATGTGATGTACGAGGCTGCTCTGGAGCGAAATGGTAAAGCTTTGTATTAAAATTGGTTGCTGGCACCTCATTCAAGTGTTTATGCTGTAGGTAACAAAACATTGACAGACCAAAGTTCTAGTTGACACATTGGTCCTCGAGATGTCTAGATGTGTCACAGGCTATGATATCTTGGAAAGGAATTCTCTGTGTGTGTGTGTGTGTGTGTGTGTGTGTGTGTGTGTGTGTGTGTGTGTTTTCCAAACCTCAAAGGCCCGTATTGTTGGTCTTCTCTGGAGAAGATACTTCTGCATGTTGTTGTTTCCCTGGGTCATGATCTTTCATTGTTTACACACAAACAAGTGTACTTATTTGAGGATGTTCTTATGCTTCAAGAGGTTCTTGTGTACAACAGCAATTTCAAGTACTATTTCAGTTCAACAAATAATTTTGACTTGACTATCGAAGACCAACAAAAATAGTTAAAATGTCACTTCATGGGTTTTTAGTTTGTGGCGTGGCAGAGTTTTGGTCCATCAATAATTCACATTCCCAAATATCATTTAGTGCTGTTTTTAAAACTAGTAATCTAGTATTAGTTTAAAACTAACAACTATAGTTACAAATTGTCTAGAAATACCGGAGCAATCTACCCAACTCATCAGCTATTTAATGCCTTAGAGCTGCGGTAAAGATACATCTTGAAAGAACTCTGTGATTTGATTGCAGGCTAGAGAGCCATTTAATTATCCTCATTTTACATGGGATACTCTCAGAAAGTTCACAATTGACTGTTGAGACAGGAGTCGTTGGGCACATCTGCAGCTTGCTGCTACATGCTATATTCAGAGGTGGTATAGGCCACAAAATCTTATTTCATGTGGGGGTTTTTTAAGTGCAAACTATTTTGTCATTTAACAAATGTAATTGGTTGCCATATACAAATTCAAGCACGTTCTGAGTGAAACGTTTACCTTTAAATTCAGGCATTTGCAATTGATTGTGGAGTCTGGGGGTGGTGTTGTCGAGTTCACGTGTTCACCCACCATGTTTTTTCTTCTCAGAGATCCAATAAAGACCAGGAACTGAGCAAAGGAGAACGCGGTCTTGTTGTGTGTACGAAGTCCTGCTCACCAGAGTGAGGCTCACTGGCCCAAATAGTACCATAGAACCAAGTATTGATATGTGTAATCGGGTAAAACAAAGGGCTTTGAATCATTACAAATTAAGCTTTATAAATGTTTTAAGTGACTTAAGTTGAAGGATTCTTTTCTAAAGGAGTTGTGGTAATTGCCAGCTGCTCCACCTCGGTTATACACACCATACGAATGTCAAATAACCAACTAGAAAGACAGAACAAGGTGCTATCCAGGCAGTAAAATCCATCATAATCTTGGTTACATTGTGTCCAATGTACATTGTTACCTATGTGCCAGGAAAACGCATTTAAAAGTTGTAAATTTGATTGATGACTTTTTAAAATTTATTTATATACCGTATATAATCTCTCAAGATATGGAGGTTTTGGATATTTTCAGGATAACCAAGAAAGCATAAGGCATTTTATTATTCAATGCAGATTTGGCTTCTTTGGTCAGGAAGGTTCAGAATCCAGCTGGCTGCATTCTCTCCTTCATTACCCTATTAGATTTTCACGCATAGAATAGGTTTTGCTTGATAGAGGACAATGATTGTAAAGTTCTTACACAAATACTATTCTCCTGGCTACATAAATAGCTGGGATCAGTAGCGCTGGCAAACTACCCTGTAAATAAAATAACTTGCAGAGGAAGTGCAGTACAAAGGGAGATCATCTCTTCTGTCTAAAGCAGCAGTCTATTCCAGTCAAATAGCACATTTTTGCCAGTACAAACAAGACGTATTTGCATTCGGCAGCTTTCTTTATTTCCAGCAGCGAAGAATCGTTTTCTGTTTTGTAGGTGCAAATTTGTTACCGTTGCTCTTTTGACACTGCTGTTAAAAATTGCTTTTCAATCAAAAGGGATTTTGAGACAAATGGCTATTGTATGTTACTCAAATGTTTGTTTAAACATGTTCACCTTGCCAGACCGTAAAAGATTACATAACTGTTACATGAAGACGCTCGTTTTATTTCATAGACACGTATACTTTGTGCAGTCTGCATTTTCAGAGCTTTCTTCATTGTACAGTTTTGCTTGACATTTACATAGTACTAATACAGTATGTAGCTGTCCGTTTAGAGTTGCATGGTTTCAAATCTTTCTAAATTAGGGGTTGCAATATAAATATCCAGTGGTTGACAAATCACCAAAAAATCTACTCGCCACACAAAAAAATCTACTCGCCACCTAGTACCAAACGTGTGCTGCTTGGGCCAATATTTACTCGCCCGGGGGTTAAATCCACTCGCCCGGGGCGAGCAAATGTATAGGTTTGTCGAACACTGTAAATATCCATAACATAAGTGTCAAATCAGTGGAAGATAATCACTACATGTGTTTTAGCATTCTTTAATTTTTCTATGCTTGAGAAGAAAATGTCCGCCCTAGCGCTGGTTCTCCGGATGCGAGCACACAATTATGTGAACATATGAAAAAAATGACAAAAAATTGTCTCTGTGCTATACATACAAAACGTGTTAGTGCAAATCACCATATAATGAAAATTATTCATTTATACAGGGAGCAGTGACTAATTTCCTAATCCCACTCGGTGTAGTAGTGATTAGGTGGTACAAGTGTGCTTAGGACTGTAATATTGCCAGGTGGGATACTCTATATAGAGCGATCCCTTAACCCCAGTATTCATGCAAGTGAATATAATACTAGAATACTGGAATACTTAACGCTCCTATCCAGGAGTGAGCTTGATGGTAATTCAGACACCCCATACATGTAGAAAAAAAGGAAATATACATGGTGCAATAACGCAATAAAAACTTTATAAAACAGAGACTATGGAATCTCACTCACAAAAATGCAATGGGCATAAAGAGAGGCAGGTGCTTATCTGGACCCTCCAGGACTTGGATCATTGGAACCTCTGCTGCCGAGCTGTTCGTTGATGCCTTGGCTGCACCTCCCAGACGCCGTTGTTTCTCAGGTCTGTTGCTGTGCTAGGTGTAGCTGTCCTGCTGTAGCCCTCAGACCTTGCTGGTAGCCGGTCCTTCCAGGTGATCCGTCTCCAGTCCCACGTGATCCGTGATGACATCACAGCGCAATGACGTCTCAACGTGATGAAGCAGTACACAACGCAAAACACGTAGAGGCGGAGTTGATACGTTCCGTAACACATGACGGAGACCGTGACGATGCATGCCTGAAGTCGGCACTCCCTCCACAAGGACGCCGCGATCAGCTGTTTGCTAATTGCGGCATCTTGCACAATTCACCGGGACTCTCTCCGAGCTACAGCCCTGCCCCCCCCCCCCCCGTGTGTGTGGATAATCGATACACCATCTAGTGGTGGTTCAACATCGGAGTTCCGGTATTGGGGGAATCGGAACGATTTTTATATTGTAAGTGTTGTATTGTCTATATATTTTACATAAAGTATTATCTATTTTAACTGCATGTGTGTCTCTCTGCGCCTTTTTCTTTTCTTTTATTATTTTAACAAATAATCGCATCTCCGAACTCTAAATCCAGGTGCTCAAACGTGTGCATTTTGCTGCATGGGTTAAATATTCGAAGATGAGCTGTTGCTTTAAGTCGTGCTTAGGGGAGAGAATTCTCTAGACATTTGTTTTGCACTACTGTGAAAAAGCAGTGTGAAGATGTTTGCAGCTGTCTTTTTTTTTTTTTTAAGCTTCATCATTTTGCCGCTCCCAGAGGAATTATCCTGATCTAAAAAAAAATCACCCTGAGTGTTATGTCATTTCATCAACCATTTAATCAGAAGTAATTTCCTCAGGTAACTAATATAGATTTCCTTTTTTTTGTTGAGGCTAATATTAAATGCAATTAGTGAGCACTAATTTTCACCTGCTTTTTAATTGAGCTTAAATAAAAATGTGCGTTGCCTACAGCCTCTTCATCACAGACTGCAAATCCATGTGCTGACATCACGTGAGATCTATTTGCTTCACACCACCAGCAGGGGGTTATCTGATGTCCGCATATTCTCTGGATTTATGAGACATGTTGGGGGTCGGAATGTTGGGCTGTCAGTGTCGTGGTGAGAGGTAGAAGGGTCTTATCTTTAACTAATGATTAAAAGAGTGCAAGCTTTCAGCTCTTTCCGCCTAGGCCCCTTCAGGCATTTTCTTTTTCCTCGGAAAGCTGAAATAGCTGGGTAATTCTATACAAGGAGTGTGTGAGCAGTAGCCCCTGTCATAGAGAAAATTAATAGTCAAGGGGAAACGTCTACATTCTTCGGAACATCAGAATAAAAAGAAACGAATGAAAATACTCGCCCTTAATGTTGCTTTTGTGCATTTTAGAGGTGGTTTTAATATGTGGAAAGCAGGGGTACCAACCATTAGCTTCATACAGTATATTCCTTTGTATTACCCAACACACTTTTAAATGCTTGATTTGCCGTTTTGAGAGAGGCCATCTGTGAAGTGCCCAGCTTTACTTTAGAAATACATCCATATTGCTGCAAAAAAGTGAATATTTCATAAATAAAGAAAAGGCTAGGTAATGACTTATCTGTTTGTCAAATATGTGTGTCTAAGGCTGCGCTTATAGTGCCGGCGACGCGACGTCCCCCGAAAACTAATGCATTACTGCGCGACGGAGCGGAAACAGGATGCCAGCAAAATTTGATTTTTCAAGGGCTGTCGCCTCACGTGACGGCCCTTGAACAAATCAAATGGCCGGAAACCCGCACCACCACCACCCGGCGAAATATAACTTTTGCCGGTGGCGATGGCGACGGGTGACGTCACCCGCCGTGTCGCCGTCGCCATCGACGGCACTATAGGCACGGCCTAAATAACACTTTCAACTCCTGTACTGAAGCAAGGTGTGGTCTTGAAATTCATAAACCCAGGTTGAGTTGGATGAAAGTTTCCTGGGAGCTTAAGCAGTCACTATCTTTCTGTGCAATAGAACACCATATGACTAAGTTCCTCAGAGCAGTGACATGTGCGTGTAAATGTTTCTGTACCATAGAACTCCATATGACTAAGTTCCTCAGAGCATTGACATGTGCGTGTAAATGTTTCTGTACCATAGAACTCCATATGAGTAAGTTCCTCAGAGCAGTGACATGTGCGTGTAAATGTTTCTGTACCATAGAACTCCATATGAGTAAGTTCCTCAGAGCAGTGAAAATGTGCGTGTAAATGTTTTTGTGCTGTGTATACTGTTGTCACTGTAAAGGGAAATACATGACAGGGTCGTCACATGTTTGCAGTTTTCAGAAGACTTTTCTCCTTAATGTGTTCTCTTCCCTTCATTTGCTGAATATGGAATGAATGACCTCTTGGTCCCTTTTGCTTTGCTCTTTCGGGGACACATTCCAGTCTGATCTTGTAGAAGAACAGTTTAGTTTAAAATCTTGTTGTTTTCCATTTGGCCCAATTCCACGAACCGTTTGTCACACAGGACAGCAACTATTAAGCTGTATTACTCCCACCCCCATTCCCTTGGCAATCCCGGCAAAGAAATAAGCATTGTGTGACATAACCAGAATTCCTACACGCAGATACTTTTTTTTTCTTCTTCTTTAAGGTCCTTTGTCTATGGTTTATGTTTCACATTAAATCAGCTAATGTGCCACACACAGCCATTTTATATCCTGTCCTGCCCCTCTGATATTACAGTGCAGGCAAAAACATGTAATGTTCTTGGCATAGGGATTCAAGTGCGCAAATACAGCAGCTACCACATATGGTCAAAGTGCTATTATTGGTGAAATCTGCATGTATGATCCTTTTGGCAAACTTTATTGATTACTAATCTGCCATGGATGAGTGCCTTAGTGAGTAACGGCGCTGAAAACAATGTCACAGGCTTCAAAGCACGTGAACTTTAAGAACTCCATATTGTTTATTGTGCCTCAGGCACAAATATTAGATTGGAAGCTCTTTGGGACAGGGACTGATTGGGCCTGCAAAGTCGTATGTACAGCTCTATATAAAAGGGAAAAAGAAAATCAGGATATTAACAATTATTTGAGGTGTAAGTGACATTGTTTTGTGTTGAATGCACTCCTTGTGTCAAAAAGCCAACCCAATAACATTAACAGTCTACTGACTTATCACCCTCTGTTTGCGTTCACTTCACACCCGCATCACTAGGCACAGCGGTTTCTGAGAGGTTGTGATTATACATCTCCCGTGTCCCCATTCTGGCATGATTGGGTGAATTTATCATTGGCTTTACAACACTTCTTTGCAAGTTGTTTTACATGATCTTTTGTTGATTGAGTAACCTGTAATATGATGAGAGACACTCCAAATAAGCCCCCCAACGGGGTAACAAGAACACTCCGAAGCGCAAAAAACTCCCCTCAGGTACATAAAAAAAGGAAAGAAAATTGTATAATGATGGTTAAATGCCATTTAAACTAATGAGTGCCCACTCACGTGGTAGAAGAATAAGTCAGGCGTTTCCAGATTTCTGATCTGAAGCAGTGTTAGGATAAGAATTCTCCCGGACAATATACAGAAAAAAGAATTTTTAAAATCAGATTGAATTAAAGCTAAAAGACGGTACTTGAAAACATTATTTTAGCTTTAATATAGCAAAATTGTGTTGGTACTTGTATAATAGAATTATAATTGGGTCAGACACAAAAAATCAGAAGCCTTTCCTTTACCAAATGAAGAAGTTGTGAACAGGTACCACAAATGATTTGAAATGTGGTCCCCCAAGAGGTCATGGCTCAAAAATATGCGACACACACACACACACACACACACACACACACACACACACACACACACACACACACACACACACACACACACACACTGTACCCCCAGTTGTTTCTCAAAATGGGAATCTCCACCTGAATCTTTATACCTACAAACTCTGTGTAAGGCTGCGCTTATAGTGACGGCAACAGCGACGCGACATTGCAGAAAAACAAATGCATTGCCGCCGTCGCGTGCGCTTATAGTAAGGAGCGACGGCTTGGCCGCGATCACTCGAAGTCATCTCTATTTGATTTTTCCAGCGACCGCAGCTTGACGTCGCCGACACTATAAGCGCAGCCTGTGACAGACCTGTATGAGCGTCTTGACATTTGTTGGTCACTTTCCCTTGACACGGCACCCTTATCCCCAGGGGTCTTATAGGGACATAGAGGAGGTAATTTGTTTATTGCAACTTGAATCAGAGAGTATAAAAGGATCCCCCGTGTAAAATGAATGACCTGCTACTTGTCATAGCGGTATTTTATTGTTTTTTGAATTAAGAAAATCATGTACGGTCTCAATTCAGGTTGTACGTATTTCTATATAGATTACTAGCCTGTATTGATACAAAATATACCAAGCCTTGGCTAACCCCTTGATGTCTGATTTAAGGAATCCTTTGACGAAGGTAACACTCACAGTACGATATGTTGCACCGCACCTTGCTGTCCTTTTAATATAAACAATTAGAGAAAGTTGATTCCTGAAAAACCATAATGTATCCCTGTCATTACTTTATTACATGGGCCTGGAAATGGAACCTAAACCTTTATGACACAGACGCCCGGGAAAGGCAGAACGTAAACTCATTTAGCAAAAATGTTGTCCTCCTGGTTCCCATGCTGCACACAAAGTTGAATATTTACATGGATGTATCGTGACATTTACAAAATGTTGTTTTTAGGTCAGCTTAATGTATCTCAATCGTATGCCACAGAACACAAATATAAAAGGAGGTGCGTCTACAGGCTATTTTGACATTTTGAATTACCAGCTGTGAATTGCGTATCAGTGGAAAGCATACTGTTTGCATACTGCAGGGGTCCGGGTTTATTTTCTGGGGAAATCTAGGGAGTCCTTTTTCCTATGATTCTGCTATGACTAACAGGTAAACCGGGGATCCTAATCTTTAAATCCACAATCAGATGGAAAAATAGAGCACAGGAGTTGTTTTCTACAAAGGAAGTGCTAACTGGCCCCTGCCTCAATGGCAAATCATTCCATAAATGTTGGAAATGGAAACATTGTGGGATTAGTGTCCTGGGAAAATGGCCTTCAGTGTCTGCAACCAAACACTGTTTGTGAGCAAAACCAGACTTGTCATAAATGGAACTTTTTCAGGTTGGGCTAAAGTCGGGAGGGGAGTACCTCAGGGATCGGTACTGGGACCCCTGCTTTTTAACTTGTTTATTAATGCCCTTTAGGTTGGCATCGAGAGCAAAGTCTCCATCTTTGCTGATGACCCTAAATTGTGTAATGTAGTACAATCAGAGCAGGATGTAATTTCTCTCTAGAAGGACTTGGGGAGACTGGAAACGTGGGCAGGTAAATGGCAGATGAGGTTTAATACAGATTAATGTAAGGTTATGCATTTGTGAAGCAAGAATAAACAGGCGACTTACAAGTTAAATGGGTATATATTAGGGGAATCCTTGATAGAGAAGGATTTAGGAGTGCTTGTAGACAGCAGGCTTAGTAATAGTGCCCAAAGTCACAAAGTATCTGCAAAGGCAAACAAGATCTTATCTTGTATTAAACAGGCAATCGGTGGAAGGGAAGTCAACAAAATTATGCCCCTTTATAAAGCGTTGGTAAGACCACACCTTGAGTACAATTTTGGGCACCATTCCTTAGAAAAGACATTATGGAACTAGAGAGAGTGCATAGAAGAGCCACCAAATTAATAAAGGGGATGGACAATCTAACTTATGAGGAGAGGCTAGCTAAATTAGACTTATTTACATTAGAAAAGAGGCATCTAAGAGGTGATATGATAACTATATACAAATATATTCGGGGACAATACAAGGAGCTTCAAAAGAACTATTCATCGCAAGGGCAGTACAAAGGACTCAGGGCCATCCCTTATGCTTGGAGGAAAGGAGATTTCACCAGCAACAAAGGAAAGGATTCTTTACAGTATGGGCAGTTAAAATGTGGAATTAATTACCCATGGAGACTGTGATGACAGATACAATAGATTTATTGCAAGGTTTACAGGGCTATACCAAATAAGTAAACATGGGAAGGATGTTGATCTAGATTCTAGGGAGTAATCTAATTGCCAATTCTTTGAGTCAGGAAGGGATTTATTTTTCCCCTTATGAGATGTCATTGGATGCTTTTTCACTGGGGTTTTTTTTTTGTTTGCCTTCCTTTGGATCAATACTGTAGGTACGGATATAGGATACAGCGGTCTAAATTTAGCATAGGTTGAACTTGATGGACGCATGTCTTTTTTTTTTTAACCTCATCTACTACTGTATGTAACTATGTAAATAAAGACATCTGTAATTTGGCCAAACATAGTCTTCTATCGTGTGGATCTGCCAATCTGACTAATGGTAATTTGTTTATACACGCAGTCCTCGGTTATCCGACACAATGCGTTACTCAAAATGGCGTTGTAAAGCGAAACATTGTAAAGCGAAACACGTTTTCCCATAGGAACACTATTTAAATGAAAGGTTCCGTTCCTGAAGGCATTTTTAACACTAAAATACACCAAATATTTTATGCCGGCAATAAGATATGCAGCACACACATAAATTATATAGTGTATATACTGTATTATATATATATAATATAACATAATAAATAATATATTATATAGTATAATTTAATATTATATAGTATAATATTATATATACGCTCTTACGACGCTTTGCAACGTTGTTTATGTGAATGTGTATATATATACACACATACACAACGTTGCAAAGTGTCTTAAGAGCGTTGGATAAGCCATTTTGGCGTTGTAAAAATGAATATAGGTATGCATTGCATAGCGTTGGATAAGCCATTCGTTGTAAAGCGAAGCGTTGTAAAACGAGGACTGCCTGTATATTCAGGCAAAGAGTATTCTTCTAATGCTTACTGTTGCACACATTACTTCTCTTTTAGTTTGCAAATGTTCTATTACTATACATTTCAAGAAAAGATACAGTATGCATTCAAATGCAACATAATTTGTGAATTGTAAGTGGGACGCAATTTCTGGAAGCAGAGCAGTGATTTGAAAGCTAAAACATTCAGGGCCGGCCTTGGGCCCTGCACCTTCGCATAGCCCTGGCTCTCACCTTTCCCTTCTCCTGGCGGCGCTGGGATCCAAATTCAACTCGACAGAGGAAGCTGGGAAGTCCCCGAACTGGGGCAGGACCGCACCGCTGCTCAGCTCAAAGTGGGGAGGGGGGAGGGGAGGGATTTGTGAAGCTGGGGGAGGGAGGAGGTCTTCCCTTATGCGGCGTGGTCTTCTGCAGTATCTGTTGTCATGGCAATGCAACGTCATGGCAACACGCTGCATTGCCAGGACAACGAAACATCGTTACTCCATGATGTTATTATGCTGCAGTTGGAGGGCCCCACTGCAAGCATGTCACCTTTGGCCCTGCCAAAGGTAAGGCCAGCACTTCTCTGTGCAAGACCCTTCCTGTGCCATATGTGGTGGACAAGGTACATTTTTTTGGGTTAATAACCTTTATTGGTATTTGTCGGTCCTTGTTAATGACAGTGATACTATACCTGGCTCCAGAGATGGGGACATATAAGCTCTTATATCATGACCAAATGACAGATCGAAGCTGAGAATTTTAGTTTGAAAATGTATTGACCGTATGAGCAAAATCACAACGTTCATATCTTACCTGTTCACACACTAATTATATTATGCCATAACTCATACTGCATCCTTTCATAAGATGTCACAAGTAACAACATTGTTGTGAAACTAGTATGTTAAATTTTACACTTTCATTGCAAAACGCATCACATTTCAGTAAGCAAATGTAACAAAATGTCACCTGCTTTCTGTATAAAATGTTCATATTGGTATCATATGCTATTGATTTTGCTGTGAAAGATGCCCATGCAAATTGTCTCTGGAAAAGTAGCACTAGTCTTGCTCCATTTCATATGATATACCTGTATTCGATTTTAGGAATGTGTCTACATGCCTAAGCTAGGGCTGTATGAGTGACTCTCTGAAAACAATGATACGGGCTGAAGCAGGGGTGCCACGTTGATCATGGAATCATGTTGGCTCCTTGTGACCTTGGGCAATTCACTTCACCTCATTTTTATTCTATAGAATGAGGATGTTAAAGTATCCTTTTCTTGTTTCTCCATGGAAGAAGCATGTTCTAAATCAGTCAGGGATCTGTCTTACACTGCATTCCTCAATGGATTGTGTTTCAGTTACGCTGCGTCCACACTGAATATTTTCCATTTGTGATAATAAAAATGTTCTTTACTGTAGCAGTCACATCTGTTTGCTGGAATGCACAAGAATTGTAATTCATACGGTCTAGTCAAAAGTCCAAAAATACATTATGGATGTAGAATTATACAATAGAATGTATAATTAACGTGGAGACTAAATGGCATTCATCGGTGCTTGGAAAGCATATCCAGTGTACATGCAACGTTTGTTGACTATGTTTTGAGTCAATGCATCATGTTTAATATTTTAAATTCCCTTTTAGCAGTAGAGCAAAATAGTCTATCATTATTACTTGGTACAATTGTGTCTATCACTTTACCAGAGGGAAAGGTAGAATGCTATTGTACTATTCAGCTGTAGAATCTACTTTCGGTTGATGCAGAATTGTGAAGTAGAGGTTTTGATACTCACTCCAACCATTTTCAAGACCTTAATTGCTGGTAATCTATTCCTGCCTCCTCCATTTCTACAGTATTTCTTCTTTAGAGATTGACATTATGAGCAGAACTATCTCTTGATAGAACTACAAAAGGTAATTATGGAGAGGGAACAAATATAGAGACTGACATTTTGGGTGTTCACCAAAATAAGTCACACATTTTTATTTTTGTTTAAAGATGTTTCTGTCAATTCATGAAATAGAAGTTATTGCTCAGCATTTATTTTTTCAGAAAGCATGAATGTGATTTAAACTAAGATTGAAAACCTGAAACTTTTAGTGATCATGGCCTTCACCAATGGACTGCAGCCAGCGCCCAAAAGTATGGCCAATACCCGGTACTGTTTTTTTACAAAAAAAGTTTTATCTGATTTCTCAATTTCCCCCTTCCCTCTCTGGCCATCACCTCATCTCATTTACTCTATCTCAGTATTTCTCCTCTTCATCTCTATCTACCTTTTTGTTTCTGCAGAGACTTGCTTTCCATTAATTTACTGGCTTCTGACTCCACTTTGCGCCCCTCTCTTCTCTCTGTTCATATCATAGGATGCCGGTAGGGCCGGGGTCAGAGGATGCCAGTAGGGCAGGGGTCAGAGGATGCCGGTAGGGCCGGGGTCAGATGATGCCGGCAGGGCCGGGGTCAGATGATGCCGGTAGGGCCGGGGTCAGAGGATGCTGGTAGGGTCCGGGGAAGGGGTATAGTGGAGAGATCACTCACAACACACAGGGACACAGGACACTACGGAGTCAAACACAGGGTATACTGCACACACACACAACGGTACAGGGTGATACAGACAGTACAGATAAGTATTTACGTGCGTGTGTAGTTTGAATAAGCAGCTACACAGCCGTGAACATTCAAACACGTTTCTCCCACCTGTGCAGTTGCTTATATTAGCTGCTAGTCCCCATCCATGAGGAAGGCATTGATTGGCTCTCCTCTCCTAAAGCATTCAGCTGGGGTTTTTTCCCCGACAGTGACACATGACCAGCGTCGGGGCCCGGGCCCCCTGACTCACTGGGCCTTGGGCACCATTACTGACTATTCCCCCCTGTCAGTGGCCCTGATGGGAACTCTTCTCTTTACACACTCTAGGTGACCTCATCACATCTCTTGGCTTCAAATATCACCTCCATGTGATGACATACATTTGCCTTTCAACCCCTGACCTTACACCTGCTATACAAACCAAAGTCTCTGAATGTCTGTCTGCTTTACGATGCTGGATGGCCCTACTCCGACTCAAACTTCACATGTCAAGGATCCTCATTCTTACTCCCAAGCCTGTCCCTAGTGCCCCTTCTGTTTTACTGTTTGGCAGAACTATCATACCTTTAGTATCACAAGCCTGCTGCCTAGGTGTCACATTTGACTCTTCTATCACTTTCTTGTCTCATATTCACAATGTGGCTTTAAACCTGTTGATTGTTACTTTGTAATATTGTAAAGATACGCCCTTTCCTCTGTCGCTCCACTGCTAAAACTCTAACACAGTCCCTTATTCTCTCCCGCCTTGACTATTGTAACCTTCTACTATATCCCATACACTCTCCGAAACGCTACTGCTAGAATTGCTTTACTCTCATAATTCTGCCTCCGCAATGCTCCTACTGAAATCCCTCTCCTGACTTTTTATTAAAAGAGAGACGAATTTTGAATGTAATATGGGATTTAAGGCTATACTCTCCTCTGCCCTGCTTACATTTCAGTCCTTATTTCTCGCTATACACCTGCCCGACTCGTGCGTTCTGCTCAAGGATGTCTTCTGTCTACCCCTTTTGAATCTAAAGCTCTCTCCCACCTAAAACTTTTCTCACTGCCTCACACATCTGGAATGCCCTTCCAGTCAATATCCGACTTGCACCCTCTCTCTCCACCTTCAAGGCCCATCTTAAAACACACTTCTTTAATGAAGCATTTGGGTAGCTCTGTTGGCTGATTACAAGGCATAGAAAGAGTGAGAGGGGCCGCACACTTACCAGAACACTCTTCTGTCTCTGTAATGTCTCCCTACTTACCACTTGGATTGTAAATGTACATGTTACTGCAGTGAAGCGCTACGTTTCTATATGTATATATATCTTTATACTGTGTATAGCGCCATCCATGTGGGTGTTCCTATGGAGTACGGTGACAGGTGGTATTCTGATCCTATGCACATAGGATAGGGAGGTGTAAAAAGTGTGGCACGGTTTGAGTCGCAGCATGAAGTGTTGAATCTTCCTCACATGGCAAGCGCCCATGGTCTAAACGTGACCATGGATACCTAAATGACCACGTGGTGGGTGCTACTGCTGGTGATTTATACAGCACTTGAGGAAGTGCAGGATTGTAAAACTTCGCATTGCAGTGAAATGTAATGTGTGCAAAGCATTCATTATGACAGCTCACAAATCTACTCATTTGTCCAATGACAAACATTCCATTGAGGCCATTTCATGCACTGTGCTTTGAGATCAAAGGAACGTGTACTAAGCCATCGACTGTTTAGGAGCCTACATATTAAATGTATTAACCCATAAAAAAATAATGGACTTAAATCAAGATCGCAGTTTACATCTTCAGGCCCCAGTTAATAAAATCATCGCAATGCCATGGTTAGTGTATTTGCAATAAAATACAGGAACATGCTTGTTTTGAAGTTTATTTTGCTTCTAGTAAATCTTTAATATGTGTGCCACTTTTTCAATAAACAACAAAAAAAAGGATTCCTGTTTCAGTGTAAGTCATTACTCTAAGAAAGATAATTATTTTTGCTGTAGTGCTCCGTTGTGAGAGAGCTGGATTTGCCATACTGAAGGTTAAGTAGTTTAAGATTATCCTGCGTAAACCAATAGATGCTCTTGCCTTGGAGCCAGCATCTGTAGCTGTCAGTATGTGTTATTGCAAGGATTAGATGCGGACCGTATCACTATCTTGATCATTGGCTTTCTTGAAAAGACTTGGGCTACTTTGAATGGCGGATGTTAAGAACCCGATTCTCTTCAGCTTTGACGTCTAGCTGAGTGACAGAAAAATCACAGCATTTAATCATTTCACCTAACTTTTTGGTTATGGAAAAGTTTGAATGTCGGCATCTCCTCGAGCTTTCCAGAGGATACTTTTAATTTAAATTCTTATGCACTTTTGCAGATTTGGCTCCATTAGGTACAGAATAGGTAAGGCAGCGGGTATGCCTTTGCCTGCCCTGGACACCGTTTCCTAAACAAACTTTATAATTTGCAAGTCAACTTGTACTTGCAATGTTTGTAAGACAACATATTTTCCAGATTTGTGGAATATTCCTCCCATAAATGAAACTTTTTCTCCCCCTCTGTTTCAGAATTGTAAACCTGCACATACTGCACGTGACAGGATAGCCGTTTGGTAGAGGAGTGCCGTGATACAGAGTGGTTTGGTTTATATGATTTTATATAAAACAATCCATATGAACACTATTGTACATCATATAAAATAAATACTTGACTATCTTTGACAAGCGTAAATGTTTATTCATAATCTTGTTTTATTGCACAATTTAGAGCATGTTCTGTTAATGTTCATATCAATGCTATGTAGTCAGATTGAGCAGATTGATCTTTGCCCACATCCGTCAGCATGCAGCTCTCTTGTATCAATACTTCTCAATCAGAGAGCAACCAGAGATAAATAATGATCTGAGATGATACAGTTATTGCTGAAGCAGTGTTCAAACATTGATTCATTCAAATTACATTCAACGCCAGAAACACAAGGGGCTATTTTGAAGGCTTTGCAGGATTTGTTGTATTTTAAAGTGGGCTTTGGTGTGCTGTTGAATTCTTCAGTTCTGCACAGCTTGAAAACCGTTACGTCTTGTCTAGTATTCTGCAAATTATGATCAAAGCCTTCAATTTAGGATATGTGAACCTTTAAATGATACAACAATTCAGTTTCTAGGTGAGCCCGTAGGGTTCTTTTTTTCCCATTGGAGCCCAATGATGGTGTTTGGCACTCAATTTATTGCTTCTCTTCCTAAACAGCTCACAAAAGAATTGAAATAGCGTAACAACGTAATTGACCTCCATTAAAAAAAAGTTTAGTTTCTTTGACAATTACAAAGTTACTTTTTTAGCATTGCTTCAAGGTATGTAGGGGCATCACTTAACAGGTGTTGTATGCAGCACTACTAGTTCCGTACTGCACATTTGTCATGAAACTGCAATACAGAAAGCACATTACAGAATTTTATAATTTCGCCTCACAATCAATTAGCAGTAAATAGTTGCTGATAAACCAAATACGTTTATGATTGAGAGAAACAAACACTAGTTTAACGAGAGAAAAAATAATTTCAGGAGGACCAGTGGCTTAAGCAAGAATTCCATAGCACATATCTGTTGGAGTCTAAGCAAGCTACTGTACCACTGGTTTATGTAAACACACGACATATCATTTACATTGTAATCCAATCCAATGAATCTGTGAAATAGAGACTTCATAGACCAGTAGAAAACAAGATGGGGATTGGTTTTACTAGAGTGAAACACTCTGGGACTTGGATGAGTCCAATTTATCTTGAGTACTGGAAAAGGTTAGACATGCAAGCACAACAATCAAATGTAGGGCATTTTAATTCCTGTTCATTTAAATGTTGACTTTTTGCAAATCGTTTCTGTTTTAAGCTAACCTTGAGGGAGGTCTTCTGTTGGACCGTAAAGTTAGATGAATAAATATTAACTGCCTCGATCCCATGCTTCAGCAGAATGTTCCTTCTGGACATTTGTTTGCTTCATGGGTGATGGGTTTCCTTTAAGAAAACCAATTACATAATTGAGTTGCTTGCAAAATATAAGCAGGATTGCATGTTACATTCTTAAATAGTGAAAGCTGGCAAAAAGATGAATACAGGCATACCCCGGTTTAAGGACACTCGCGAGTAAGTACATATCGCCCAACAGGCAAACGGCAGCTCACGCATGCACCTGTCAGAACGCCCTGAACAGCAATACCAGCTCCCTACCTGTGCCGAAGCTGTGCGCAAGCGGGGAGACTATAGAGCCTGTTACAAATGCGTTATTGAAGTGCAACTTCTTTAGTGGCACCTAGTCAATTTTTATGGGAGAAAACTGGAGACATGGAGACGAAAATGTGAAACGGAAATGACGTCACGTAATGGCCGCCGCTCCCCCCACATGACCGCTGACACATGCGGCGGCCGGCGCCGCTCCTAACGACCGCCGTTCCCCCCACACGCCCGCTGACATGCCGCGCATGCGCAGTAGTGATGGCGCCGCTGACGGACGCCACGCATGCGCAGAAGCGGCTGGCAGCGGCCCCATTCCCCCCACACGCCGGCTGACATATGAGAAGAGGACACGGAGCATAGACCACCCACTCACACCCCTTGTGTCACCACCCTGTCACACTCGCACACACATACTGTCTCTCACACACAGACACACACACACACAGACACACACACACACACACACACACACACACACAGACACACACTGTCACACATACACTGTCACTCACAAACACATACAGACATACACTGTCACACACACACCACACACACAGTCACACACACAAGGAATTCACAGTTAGTGCAAATAGCTAATATAGGGGATATGTGCCGAGCACGCGTGTTCTAAGTAAAATTTATTTGCGTTTTGTCATTGAAATTGTTTTTTGATTTTTAATTAAAAACATCACCAACACAAATACAATTTCTGTGACAAAAGTCAAAGAAGTTTCACTTAACATGCTGCGCGTGCTCGGCACACACAATTTTTTTACATCAGTTATGCACGTATATGGCGGTTGAAGGTACAGTACATGCATCGATAAGTGGAAAAAAGGTAGTGCTTCACTTTAAGTACATTGTCGCTTTACATACATGCTCTGGTCCCATTGCGTACGTTAATTTGGGGTATGCTTGTACCGTGTGAGAAAACAGAATTAGAGTCTAATTATTAATTGTAGAAATAGAACCTTGATACTAATACCAAATTCTGTACAGCGCCAACGAACTGATTCAAGAAGGACATGAGAAACCTTTAAAAACGAGATTCGAACTACAGTGTATTGAATAGATTGTGGGGTGTTGAAAGGAAGGCTACATTTACTGAGTCTCCATTCTGTATGTACTAAATTGTTTTACCATGCCAGATGGCAACACAAAGCCAATTAACTTGATTGGGTGATTTGTTAGAAATGTCAGTGTTTGTGAACGTATCTGTATACATGCATGTGGCTATAAAAACTTACAGGGAAAATCAGATCTGACAAAAATAATCACCTGACATCTGGTTATTAAAACAAAAAAAATGTAATCAGCTGCCTAATCTTCAACAGAATAGTTTATCTCTCTCTGTAGTCGTCCATTATTTTTGGGGTAGCCGTGCAAGATGTGTGTACTCAAACTGTAAATCATTGCATGCCTGGTCAGCGCTGTTTATAATAGTGTGTTTAAATGGAAATCAACTACTTTTCAGCCTCAGGGACTAGCAATCTTTTACAAAGCACCAATGCTGTATTTAATAAAATAAATGCCATTCTTTTGGGTCCATGGCAGCCTACGGTTATTGGATATTTGCTATTGAGACATGTTTATTACTAAGGCATCTTCGAATAGAAAACATATTACCTATTGTTTAATTAAAAAAAAAAAAACCAGGGTTCTTGAATATTTCCCTATTGGAGGACCATTATACGCAGCATGTTCGTCACATACCTGTTCCTGCTCTTGTTGGTAATTTATAAGGCCCCATGCGATGGCTGGCAGACGTGATTTGTGAATCCGGTTCAGAAACTCTGCTAAACATTTGTGCATAGTGATGATGTCATTTATCCTTGAAAGTTTATTTTGCTTTAGTACTAACTTTCAAGACCATATACATTGAAAGGCCTGCATCAAATGCTTAACGATGGAGAATGTATTTTGACATATCATGTTGTACTGCTCCATATACACAGCGTGATGCTTTTTACAAATGTAGCTTTTCTCCCACACAGCGCTTATACAAAAACTTTAATAATGGCTCTACCCAAAGGCAATTCAGGTAAGCGCTATGTACATTAATGGTGCTATATAAATAAAGACATACAATACAATACAATTTCTCTGTGGGTTTGGAACATTATGAATTGTTCATTATTGGAAAAATCTTTATGGCACCTAAAATCCAATCATATGCCAACATACACCCACATCCAGCAAGAGAGCCTACTGGGTGTACATTATGTAACACCCTGAGACCCTGTGCGATAAAATATATTAACAATCTCTATGATAAAATCCTTATTAACTGCTATAGGTTGCTAGGTTTATGAGCCTAACTTTCTAAAATTGTCTTGCCATCAGAAGCCTGTAATTATTGGGGCAATTATGGGAGAGGAAAAAGATCAGCAAGATTTCCTTGTGTCCCAAAATAATTGTACGTTGCATTATTGGCTGTTACTGAAAAGCAATGTGTGCAGCTGTAGACGTGAAGGATATATATCAAGTGTAGAAACCTGGAGCATTGAGCCAAAAACAGTCAATTGAGTCATTTTGATCATCAACCATCATCCATGATCCATCATCATCGTGGCATTTTGCTTCATTGCGTCAGTGTATCAATGCTTTGCTCCACTTGAGCTAGTAAGTTTTGGGGAGTGGTTATAGAGCATCAGGGGATGGAATAGTCAGCTAGCACAATATTGTAATTAGATGCTTAAAAAATGGCGCCTATAATTGCTGCAGTTTTTCCTTTCTCCTGTCAAATAAATCCACCCGATTTGAGGTGGTGTTGACCTCTGCCAAATGTACTGTAAGAAACCACGTTAACTAGCTACATGCATATCTCACTAGAACAGATTGATGCAGATTATCATTTTTGCTCTGCATATTGGAGCAAACTGCACCAGTTGAACACAATGTGTTTAGATGTTTATCTAAATTCAATGTAGGAAAAAAGCAAATTGGGAGATATTTACCACGTGTGGCAATGCTAAAAGATTCCTCCTGGTGCCAGGAGTCTTATGAAGTAGTAGTAAATATGAGCCATTATCTTTGGGTCTTGCAAACATTATCTGCCTCCATGAAGTATCACTGAGTGTGTGTGTGTATTGGTGTACAGCAAGTGTATGCACAGCAAGCATGAAAACAGGGTGACGAGGGTTCTAAGATGGTATCTACAGTAGACACAGGACTTCGGAGCGCACATTTTTATTACAAATAACTTACTGACAGATTTTGTAGAATACTTTAGAAAATGGTAAATACAAAGTTAAAAGATTTGAAAGCGATTCAATCAATAGAAGGCAATTTTTAAAGCATATAATTGTGTCAATAGAAGCATGTTTAATGGTTACAATTATGGACTCTGCTCCCTCGGTTGTTTAAGGACAGTGCCAATCACTAGTTACCAGTGTAAGGAGTGGGACAGTTCATCAGCATGCCGGCATTAAGAAGCTAACTGGGGCTTAACTCTTTGGGTCCTGAAGGGGCTGTGCCACTACCCCTCCCAGCAAAGAGCAGTCACGTGATCGTGGCATCCCTTAATCCAGAGATGGGAGAGTCCTCTTCCATTACCCTGCAGTGCAGATCTCTCCTAGAAAATGGGCACGCAACAAGCATGATGTAGCTACTATATCATTAGGCACCTGGAGTGTCAGATACCATGATATAGTGGCTATGTTTTGGGGCACCCAAAGGGTTAAGCTGAATACCCTTGCATTAGATCATGTTGCCTACCACTGAACTAGCATAAAAGAGCACCGTGCTACCGTGCTCGAGAGTGGCTTTGTTTATAGACACGTGCACTAGGCACACAGCTGTGGTATCCGCCTCCTTGCTGTGGCTCTCCTCCTCCTCCTAAACCGCAGCATCAAATGACGCCGCAGACGTCGCCCATGTGACGTCGCGCTGCATTGCGTTGCCTGGTAACACGACATCATGACGTTATTTGCCGCTGCGGTTCACAAGGAGAAGCGGGGTGGCAGGTAAGGAGCCGGCCGCAACAACTAAGTGCCGAGAGCGCAGCAAAAGTATATGGGGGTGGACATTTTTGCCGGCCAGGGCTGATGGGAAATCCGCCACTGTGTATAGACCTTACAATAACTCTTGCTACCGATGCATTGCTGGCTCCTCAAGCAGTGAAGGATAGAATTCTTGTTCTTATTTCCAACCTGCAGCTTTACAGCATCAGCCCCAACTATAACTACAAATACATTATTTTAGTGATGCATCTTTTTATATGAAGTTATTATTATTTTTATTTATTCTCATGGTTTTTGTTTAAAACCTTTGCTTTAGGACTTTCGATGCCCACAGATGTCAACTTTGTAGTTTTTCTCCCTGACAGTAAAAATGGGTTATTTCTTAATTCCCATCTGCTTATGATCTCCAGATGAATTGAAAAAAAAATATCAATGTTAAACGTGTCATATCCCCCCCCCCCCCCATATTAGTATTTTCAGTAGTTAAAAAGTAGGGCAGCGTGTGAGGCCAGCTTTCACCCTTTCCCTGAAGCAGGTACCTGTAGATAATTGCTCTGAATTATGCAGCTATAGCAATACGTATAATGAATTCATTAAAAAGGATGTTTTCAACAATCAGAACACTGTAACAGAGAAGAAGTTTCATTAGCGAGGGTGATGATTTAACATTTTTTTTCCCTCCCACCGCTCACTCAATTTGATGAATAGATAATTAAATTAGATTGTCTTGGTGCCTATCTGGGTTGTGGTCACAAGAGAGTAGAAATGAGCACAGAATTGACTGCTTTAGTTCCGTATTTTAGCAACTCGTTCCACTGTTTGTTAGACAAAACTAAATGTGTAAAACTGGTATGGTTTCAATTGCCCAATAAAATGCAGTGCGTGTGAGCTGCATGTGAGTAGGGACCACCTCATATTTCTTTTGATGTTTATCTGTCTCAAAACAACACAAATCATATTCGTTTTGATTTGTCTGTGATGTCTCTTACTACACAATGAAATGTATTGTAAGAAGTAACACCACTAGTAAAGAGATCTGGGCCGCAGGTTACATGGATTCCCCAAGAGGAAAACACAGACTCTTGTTCTAATGTTCTTCACTCAACACGAGTCAGAACAGGCTCTGACATCACAGTCTGGATTATTAGAAAACTGTATTAACAATACCTGCTGTATTTTAGTCCATTTTTTCTTGTTTCAGCAGAAATATTGTGTCAAATATCACAGTGAAAAATACCGCAGACACAATATGTGGGGCAGAAATGTGGAAATCTTATAGTGGCCACCATTGTTTTATACTGAATCTTCTCATGTGTCTAGACTGCTAGTTGAAAAGTAGCTATCCACCTTACTATGTGTTTTTTTTTTTTTTTTTAAACCCCCGCTTTGGAAAGGGGGGGGGGGAGGGGAGTGAAGGGAAAGAGAAAAGAGGTCTGGAGCCGAACTCTGGTATTTCCAGTGAGACCATGACTGAAATAGTTCTGAATATAAGGCGTTTGGGAGTTGTGATCATTTTACATTTTTAACACTGATATATATATATATATATATATATATATATATATATATATATATATATATATATATATATATATATATATTTTTTACTCAATTGCCTCTGTATTAGTTAATTTTAAAGATTGCACACTGAACAGATCCTCTGTTATTCACAGTGGTGCTAATTTCCAATCAACTTTAAAAGGAATTCTCTGGTAGTCATTCTTGCAGACTTTTGTTGTTACATCTTGATTTCACACGTCTACCAATCTGATCTGCACAGAGAGAGGGGGAGGAACAATTCAATTTCCTAGTTACAGTGCGTAGGCGCGTATGTTCGAAGGCGCGTAAGGTAAGCAGGCATATAGGCTGATGCACAAATTAAGTGATTAGTTTATAGTGGTAGCTTAAGTAGATGATGATGGAATTGAACCCACAAACAAAGTAATACATTTGCTGTTGCTTTTGTTACTGGCAGCCAAAAAAAATTGCACTATGCCTCGTTAATAAAATATAATTTGTAGAACTTTGTGTAGAACTTTAAGTTTTCAGTGGTATGTCCTTGCCCATTAGAGTTTAAGGGACTAAGATCCAAAGGAGTGACTTGCCCTAGGTTATAAGGAGCTGACACTATGGTTGGGCGATATACTGATGTATCAAAATATCACGAAAACAGAATCTCCCAGAGTGTCAATATGGGAGATCATCTGTTATTGCAATATTACGGGTTTGCCGGTGATCAAAGGTGCCACCTAACCTAGTCTCCGGTGTCAAATGATTCTGCGGGGTCATGTGACATTGCGGTGCCATGGTAATGCCTGCGTTGCCATGGCGAAGCGTCGTCCGAAACCATCTGAGACAAGGTAAGATACAGAGGCCACGCGCACTCCCCCAGCATTTCATTTAAATGCTTTGGGGAAGAATGCGGGGCCTCTGTAACTGCTACGCCCCCTGTCTGTTCACCCCTGCCTTAACCTACCCCCTCTTCCCCTTCCATGCCTGCACTTCACCCTTTCTCGCCTACACTGCTTTCATCACACTCACCATTTATGAAAATTTTAAAAATGAATTAAAACAAGATTTTTTTTGTTGTCAATTCTTGATTATCGACAAATCTAATTTTATATATTTTTAACATTGTACAATTGAAGTGTTATTAAATGGAGGGAGTATCTCGGAGTGATGGGTTGAGGGCGGGATGCTAGGGTCATGGGAGCAGTGTTGCTGAGGAAAAGATGAGGTGCAAACAACATGACTAATTGAGCGCTCCCACAGAATACAGTGAAATATGTAGGTGTGAAATACAGTGTATATAGTCAGCACAAATACATTTATATATTCACTCTTGTGACTGTGCCAAAAAGAAATATTGCATATAGTGAAAAGTTAATAAAAAATATGGTTGTAACTCCCTGCTCAAACCCTCTGGTAGGGATTCTGAAGATAGATGCAGTGTGTACGATCAATAAAAGCATTAACACAGTGATTTATACATCGTGAGTCATCGACATCTCACGGTTTTCTGTCTTTCTTGTTGATTCTCTCCCGTGCTCCCCCCTGGATTGTGAAGATCGAAAAAATATGAAGTGCAGACATGGAAAATGTTTGGGAATGAAGGGACATTAGTTCAACCAAATCTAAAGAAAATGTATTTATTTTGAGAACACATTTTATTTAGATTTAATAGAGCATTTTCAGACTTTCATTTTAACAAATTTATCGCAATGTATATCGTTATCGTGATACATTTCTTAATATCATTATCGTGGTCAGAATCTTGATATCTCCCAACCTTAGCTGACACTAGGATTAGAACCCTGTTGACATGGTTCACAGGCAGTGACATGACCACTACCTCTCACTATATTCATTCTAAAAAGTAACAATGTTTAGTTGTCTATAACAACAGTAGGCGATTTGTAAATTGTGAAACTTTTCCATGCTTGAATTGCTTGAATTGTGCACCCTGCAATAGTGTCACTAAGGGGGTGATGTTCACCCATCCCCAGATCAGGAAAACATTTGAGATGAAGGGTTTCTAATCTCCATTGTCACACGTGATTCAAAATTTGTCGTCTACAGTACCTCAATAAATGCTCTTGTGGCATTGGTTATGTTGGTAAAATCACTAATGTGATTAACTACGGTATTTCCCAGCACAAGTCGACAATTTGCTGATTGAGGTCCCAGTCGCATCACATTTTTGCCAATTAAAACATACACCCAGCCAGGTACGAGTTCAGGTGATTGATTTGGTTCCCCTCCCCCTGTGGAGAGGAGGCAATCGTATTAAATGACTTAAACAGAAGCTATGTGGAATCACAAGCTAGGTACATTGGTACCACATGGTATGAATCGGGACAATGACCTATCTGTTTTTATGAGAAGGATGTGCATATACCGGTTTGGCTACTGTGGCGAAGGCCACCTTACCCTTTCCCATCTGCACTGTGGTCACTACAGGACCACTAAGGTGATCCTTGTGATGCCATTAATATCCTTGATTACATCTTGTGATTCCTCTTGAAGACTCTTATGTCTGGTCTTTTGACATTGACATGATTCTGCATGTAACGCAAAAGAGATTGCTCTTCCTTGAATTTTCCTGTTCTGGGTAATAATACATATATATGTTACCTATATGATGACTGAGTCGTGTATTATCTTAGTGATTGTGGACTTGTGCTGCGATATGTGACTTTTGATAAAATGTATATTTTTTCTATATACAGTAGGTTTTAGAGATATTGATTCTTTTTTTCTTGACCCCTTGGTTGGAGGATGATGATGTGGTGCTCTGGCTGTTGTCCCAGTTATGTGCTTTTTGTTAATGCAATGTAGCTAAATTGATTGATATTGATCTTCTCTTTTGTTGATATTTCCTGTTCCCTATGTTTCTATAGTCCCTGTTTCCCTTGACCTTTATGGACACTATGTTGAATTTAATATGCAGGAGATTTTGATGTACATTAGATCATTTGAGATTACATTTAAAAATAGCGTTTAATTTATTATTTCCATTCATTAACCAGCTAGACTGAATGTATTGTACTGTATTATGAAATAATTGCATACTTTACGATGCTAGGCAATATTCATATATAATTCTTTATTTACAATGAGTGATAGACTTTTTATGCAATTTGAAGATTGCTATATGGTTTAGTCATACTTATAAACACTAATTTGATTTTATATGTTTTTTAAGATTTGGTGCCTTTTTTCCTGTATGTTATGAAGATGTGTGACTTACAGTATGTGTTTTATCTGTACTTTGGGGATCCGTGGGACTTCTTCGTGCGATTTGACTGGGATGGGGTTGCTTCTAACCGAACGGCTTGTTTGGTTGCCAGGTGATGGGACGCTCATCGAGATGCCTGCTTTGCCGGTTGTTACTGGTATCCTGGCGCCCCTGATCGGACTCTCCCTTTTTGTCTTCTCGTGCCGTGGGGGACTTGCACTGATCTCCATAGTCACACGAGTGACACAGTGACGTAATGCATTGTAGAGGTGTATATATAATGAGTTGATTGCTCACTTTAGGACCTGGTGAAAGGTCAGTGGTGATCCGTGGCGCCAGTCCTTATTCGTGTTATGTTCCTTCTAGGCTGCTGCCTGCTTTATTCCTGTTGCTTTGTTCTGTTTTATGGGTAAGTTTGTAGCTTTTTTTTTCCTGTGGACCCTTTTCCCCGTACAAGACTTTTTTCTATAGATTGTGAAAGTGTCGCGTACACCACTGTGTGCGAAGGGGTTAACAACTGGCCACCTTGTTGTACCCCCCAAAATAGTCACTCTGTTTACATAATCACCACCAGCATTAATTTTAAGGGCTTGTACTTCAGGAGTACCTGGCGCCCTAGAAAAAGACAAATTAACAAAAGCCTAATTTAGCAAAATGTCTGAAAATAAGGACCCTCCCTTCAAAGACCGTAGGTTCAATTAGAGCTCAGATACATTACTTATTAAATAAAACATTTAATATGACAAAATGTGTTAAAGTGCTTGCAGAGCAAAGAGATTACAAAACTACATACAGTGAATCAGGATTAGACCGTTATAAATTAGAAAAGGAATCAAACAAAAATATCTACCATTTGAGCTGTTGTGAACAGAGGCCACACATGTTTTCTCCCAGGGGATCATAGGCGGGAAATAGGAGATTCACACACATGCAGAGTTTCCACAAGATGAATCTGCTTTGTGTGGTTCAAACACCAAACACCCCACAATTGTTTAATCTGTGAGAGACACCAAAGTGCCTTGGCAGGCCTGTAGGAGGATTATGTCCTAGCAGTTTGTCACTTTCCCTTTACTAGGAGCACTTTTATGATTTGGATATTTGGAAGAGTGGGAATGTTAATTTAATCAGAGTATAAAATGCTTAACCCCCAGTAATCACACGATCAATTGTATAATAATAATTAAATAATGCCAAAATATTTGTGAGAATCCCCTTATCGTACCCATATTAAATGTAATAGACCTCTGTAACTTTTGGAGGTGAAATAAATGATTTGCCACTTGTCATAGCCGTGTTCTATCAATTCATGAAGATACATTATCTTGTTTATAACTTTTAGGGTCTCTATTTTTAGGAAGCCCACAGAGCCTTATTCACAGGATCTCTGCGATACATCTCTCTGCCCTTGTCTTTGTAGTACAAACCACGAGAGAACGTTGACTGTAAAACTGTTGTCTTAAGAAGACATGTATTGTATGTCTTTATTTATATAGCACCATTAATGTACATAGCGCTTCACAGCAGTAATACACATGGTAATCAAATAAATAACAGATAATATAAATAACAGATCATGGGAATAAGTACTTTAGACATTAAGGAAGAGGAGTCCCTGCCCCGAGGAGCTTACAGACATACAGAAGTACTGCCTTAATTGTTTGATTAACGATGAATCCAGGAAATTTTATACAAGGCAGAACCTATAAACACAATTAGCAAGAGGGTTAACCTCTTGGTTGCCATACGACACGCAACTTAACCTGTACATGAGCTTATATTGACTGAAATCGTTTGGGGTATCACACAAAGTTTTTTCTAGATAGTTATCTGACTTCTGTTGTCTCAACAACTTATGCATATAAACGGTCATAATAAGCTTTTTCTTGTAAAAGTTATCACAATGCTAAATATGTAGATACTCTTGACATTGTTAATGTGCTTGTGTGTGTGGAATAATATCATTTTATTCAAGGGAGTGGCCATTTTATAATGGTGTGTAGTCATTGATTTAACATTGTTTGGTCTCTCTTCCGTTTTCTTTAAGTATTTCTTTATATAGCATGTATTTATTATTTATGCAGCAGATCTGTAACAATATATCCTAAGCAAACATACTTCCTTACATGTCTAAACCAGACTTGAACAAACTTTTGCTATCTTTTTAATGTGAAAGACATAAAAATGAAAAGAAAACACACTGAATAAATATTTACTGGTGTTCACGGGTCTTGTAAAACTTATATGGGTTATTATCGCCTATCATTGACAGTCATTCTTGTACATTATAATGCTCTGTTTATTTATAGTTCGCTATTATTTATAGGCTGTAGTTCACAAAATAGTGCAATATAAGTGTTTTCTCTTAAAACACCAATTCCTCTAACAATAAAAATCAACATATTTTCCCCTTAGGTGGGAATCAGGGGGTCTCTAGATCTGATTTGCGTTTATTTCAGCTCCGGGGTGCCCCTGCTTCCTGGGGTGCTTGCACCAGAATGTGATGCCGGTATTGTTTGCACGTCATTCTTTGCGGCTTCCTACTGTCCCACGTGACGCGGGACCTTTTTATATAGACATTTTCTGTTCCCAGTCAGAGCTGCAAACCGTCATTACCTTCCAATGTAAGTATCTCGGGAAGCAAGTGGTCCCGGAGCTGAAGCAAAACGGTTCAGCTCCTGAGACCGCCTGCTTGCCACATAGTAAAAAATACATAAATAAAACGAGTAATGCCACTTTAATAAAGCCCTTGTGCAGTTGTTTTTTGTTTTTTTTAAGTAAATTTTTTAATCGAAAGCATAGTTCCGAAACTATTATTGCTAACAAATGGCCCACATGGCCACTTACGCAAATATAGAATGACCCCCCTTTGTGTCGTTTGGGAAATGGTTGCATGGAACTAGTAGTTATGTTTGGTATTTTGTTTTAAACAACATTATCTTTTCATTTTTGTGGATGGACCATTGTCTTCTCTCTCCCTCCCTCCCTCTTGCAGTAATTTTAACAATGCCTCTTACTTGAGAGACGATGAGAGACGATGGGCATAGAAATGAAAACCTCCTGTTACATAGTTACATGTGGGATCTGATCATCTTCCAGAGGGGATTCTGATTCTGTGGGTCTCTGAAACAGTCTCTTCCAGAAGGTCATTCCTACTAGATTAGTCCTCAATTTACTAAAATCTACCTTTCTAAAATGTTGTAATTTTTGAACCCATGTAATATGGTTTTTGATCATTTATTTCAAATAAGACCATGATCACGGTTTCCCAAATGTTCCCGGATTTGAATATTTTGTATTACTTCTACATTGTTTGTTGTTTGTTACCAAATCCAGTATTGGTTCCTCAACCTCAACTTGGGTCATGTAATTGTCTTTTCGCACCCCAAAAAAACTTTTTCATTGTAATGTTAATCTCATTGCTCCAGTCTATGTCTGGATAATTAAAATGACCCATAATGCAAATATGACCTAGTTATGCTGCCTTCTTCATTTGTAAAATGATTTTGGCTACCTCAATCTCTCAGATATTTGGGGGTTTATAGCATATCCCTACAAACATTTTTTTTTTGTACTTTTACTTCCACTGCTAATTTCTATCCACATGTTTTCTCTCTACATTTTCATCATTCAAACACCTTCCTTATCGGTTTTAGATCAAGTTTGACATATAAACATACTCCAGCTCCTCTTCTATTTGCTCGATCCTTCCGAAAAAGAGAATAACCCTCTAAATTAACTGCCCAGTCATGAGTTTCATCCCAGCATGTTTCAGTAATGTCTAAGATATCATACTGCTCCCTTGTAACTATAAATTCAAGCTCCCCATTTTATCTGTCAGGCATTTGTTTTTTTCCAGTCTGTAATATTATCTTATTTGCTCATGCCTTTCTACTCCAATTGGATTAAGTCTTTAGATGTTTTCTTGTATTATCTGTATTTAATATGGGGGTCTCCCTGCTTGTCAAACTCATACTTGCCCCATTCTACCTCCATGACCACTTGCTATATCCCCATTACTATCTATTCTATTTAGTTTATCTATTTCTTGTCCCTCCCCCCTCCGTCCTAGTGTAAAATCTACTCCAACCTTTTTAACATTCTTTCCCCCTAGCACAGAAGATTCCTCTTCATTGAGGTGCAATCCGTCCCTACCATATAGATGGCATCTCTCAGAAAATGCGTTCCAGTGCTCTAAAAAAAAAACAAAAAAAAAAAAAAACCCCTCCTTCCTACAGCACTTTCTTAGCCATGCATTAACCTCCCTAATCCCCCTGCCTGTCTAATTTTATGGAAACATTATCCAGTTTGACATGACACAACATAAATTCCTTAGTGTGGAGCAAGTGATTTATCTATAATACATATGCCAATAATTCTGAAATGATTGTGTAACGCAGCGGTGCGCAAACTGTGGGGCGCGACCCCCAGGGGGGGCGCGACACTGCCGACGGGGGCGCGGGGTTTACAGAGGCCCCGCGCGCTTCCCGAAGGCACTTAAGTGCCGGGGGAGCTGTAGGGCCTCTGTAAACCTAACTTACCGTGGCTCCGGCGGCTTCCTCCCTGTGTCGCCATGGCAACGCGGCGTCAAAATGACGCTGCGAGGTCATGTGACGTCACGTTGCTATGGCAACGTGACGTCATTACGCCGGAGCGCGGGTAAGTTGGGGTTGGGAGGGGGGCGCGGGAGTGAGGGGACAGCCGGCAGGGGGGCGCAGGGAAAAAAGTTTGCGCCCCCCTGGTGTAACGCATGCTCTGTTGATGCAGACCTATCTGCCTGTTTGGAAAACTTAATTTCTACCTTCCCACCCCTCCCTAATTATGCTCTTTTCCCCTGTTCTCTTTTCTATACCTCTTCCCTTCGGCCCACACTTGTATTTCTCTTATGAAAATAAAAATAAAGTTTGGAAAAAGGTTACAAAGACGCTGTTTGAACCTCACATTTCTAGATCCAGAATAGATCTTCTCGTATTGCAGATTTAATTTGATTCATTTGCAACCGGAAGTAATGAAAACTCATTAACATTGTGTATTTCCCCCCCTGTGTATTCAGTGAAAGGTATTAACCATGAGTTAATCATGTTGTATCTGAGAATGGTTTCCTTTCACTAAAGTGTGGATTTTCAGAAAATACAGAATTAAATAGTTATTGGCTTCAAAACACTTCTATCCATAACATAATATTGCCAGTTGTGCCATTTTGGTCTGTGCCTCACTCGCAGCTCTATTCTCTTCTACTAACTACATAGGAAACTGCAGAGGGGATGTTTTTGTACTGATCAAACATATTCCTACTTTACTGTATATGCGTTTCAGGCAGTGATTATGTACTACGGGTCAGTTCAAGCTTTTGGTGGTTATTCCAATCAATCTACTAGACAAGGCAAGAAAACACAAATGTTACAATTCACGTATGCTTTACGTATGTACACAGTATATATAAAGCAGCAGCCATCCCTATTCTATTTAAGAAATAACCATGTTTTTGGAGAGGTATCCTTCTAACAAAACTTTGCTGTCTTACGTGAAATACTGTAATGTTTTGACTGAGGTTCTATATCTAATAACTATAGACCCGGGGTGGGTAACGCCAGTCCTCAAGGGCCACCAACAGGTCACCTGTGCTGAAGCAGGTATATCCTAAAAATCTGACCTGTTGATGGCCCTTGAGGACTGGAGTTTTCCACCACTACTACAGACTATGATCTTGGCGTGAAAACAGGAGAAAATAATCTTTATCCTGTGTCAGGGCACAATCGCGACTCCAAAATTAAGAATGGCCTAGGAGTTGTTTTTGGAGAACATTTAATTTATTTATGCAAATAAATTTTAGTAGTAAGGACAGTTACTGTTGGGTAGTCGCAGTGGAGCTAGCCTGACATTTCTATGTACCACTTGTTCAGGTATAGCGTTATAGCGTTCTTATTAAGGCTTCTTAGAATGCTCTTACATTTGTAACATAGTTCCAGGAATTCCAAAGGATATGTAAAAACAGCACTTCGTTTAAAAATGTCTTAGGCTCTTTGTGGGTATTTTAAGCCGTGTATGTCTGGCTGTAATACCAGCACACAATCTGTTCTCTGACTAATACTTATTGTAGCCTTGTTCTGGTGGATGTGGGACTGAATGGGTGGATTCATGCTTCCCTCTAGGTTGGAATAAATCTCAATTGGAGTGTTAAGAACCTACTTCTTAATAGTTTCAGATGTTTAATGGGGCAGTTTTGCTTACTCTGTGCAGAGTGGGTTTATATGCTGTGTGCTATGCTGTCACTTTCCTAATCAAATACATAATTCTAAAATTATCCAGCAGCTTTCAATTTTGGAGAAAATGTAATGTTGTGGAGACCAAATATGGGCAGCTTTTGTGATATTGTATAAACCAATTTATGTACTGAAGAACTACCACCTAAAAGATGGCTATTAAACAACCTAATGCTGAAACGGCTGTGTGCGAATGTGACATTGTAGGTTTGCACTTTATTTTGAAGAGATGCACTTTTCAGTAGAGGAGTCCTAGGAAAATTCCAGAATGTGACAAGCGTAGAGGCCAGTTTCTATCCCCTTGCGTGTCTACATTTGGATAGCTTTTGACCGAAGTCACTTTACATTAAATGTTTTTTTTTTCTGCGTTGTAACTGCCTAAATATAAGGTTGACTGCATATCATGTGAATAAAAAAAAAGAAAAGTTTGTTCACCGCTACATTCTTGGACTAGTTAGACATGAGTAACTAATTACAACCTAACAAAATCAACATGTACTGTATGCCCAATTGTGAAAAGCATAACAAAAGCATTAAACATGGCAGATTAGGAAATCAAATGTAAAAAAAAAATGTTTTAAAATGCGTTAAACAGATCTTTGCTTTCACTTTACTGCAACCGCAACATATGTTGCAGTGGAACGGGGTGCCTTTAAAGGGAAGCAAAGAGATGCAGAAGTATTTCAAGTATTTTTTTGAGATTGATCTCATTTTGAATCTGTTGCTAATAACCAGGGATTGTATGTATTCGTTTCCGATCATATGACTTATGCATTGACTGACTCCAGACTTGAGTTTTCAGATGATTGTGCATTAAAAGGCATAAGCTTGACAAATACTTACATTTCCAACTTTTGTGTTGTCACCATCCAGCTATAAAGTGCCAGTTTTTACTGCTCCCTGTGAAAAGTTTAAAGAATGTTATAATAATAGTTTCCTGCCAGGCTTTTTATTTAGCCTAATAAGATGAACTTTTAATCTGAAAAATCCACTGTCTTCTATAAAACAGTTACCATATCCATGTATAACCCATGGACCCCCACCCGGTCGCAGATCGGGCCCCCTAAGGTGTTCTGGGGTCTGGATTCATGTCTGTGTGGTGCATACCTGCTGGCAACAGGAGGGCCCGAGTCTCCCGCGATGACATGGGGGACAACAGGACAGGTGACAGGGGCGGCTGCCTTTGTTCTCCTTCAATGGTGCAGTGCCTCCATCTGTAGTAAGCCCCAGAGATGCGGGGTGGAATCCCTACCACAGAAATCCCCCTCCCAGGGATGAGAGATTCCAGTCTCACACAAGGTTCTCTTTAAACAGCAGACTCCTTTATTCAGTGTCCCACAGCAGCAGACAGGTACAGTTGATTTACAATGCCACCAAATGTTCTCCTTAGTGATGGTCCCTGCCTCCACTCTGGACCCAAGGGCCATCCAGAGTGGGGTTATCTCTTCCCTCACCCCCTAAGCAGGGTGAGAGTTATTTGGTCTACCTCACTATATTCTCTCAGCTCTACTCATAAGCTGCTCACTCCTCTCCTCCCTAACACTAACTCTGACTCTCTCTCCACTGTCTGAACTCTCTCTCTAAATAGGAAATGCACTGCTCTTTATGATATCAGCAGGCACCGGCCCTGTGTCTCTTGATTGGACACAGGGTCAGGTGACCTACCTCCACCATTCAGGGCAAGTGCTTGAAGTGGGGGAAACCCATGATAACTCCTGGCAGCCTGCCCTTAGCAGGGATTATACCAGGAGGAGGATAGAATTATAGCCCCATTTCTTACCAGGGCTACACATGTCATAAAGTTCATAGAAAGCTAAAATGGACATGCACATTGATGCTCGTTTACATGTCGCTACCCAGAATCCTCGTCGACAGATTAACCACTGGAGAGAATGAAACCGATGTTGTGGAAGACATTCAAATACTTTGCAACAATTATCCTAAAGATATTGCATGTTTGCTCCTTCATCATTCATTTAATGCCAGAAACAGTATTTTTGGTGCTTGTGGTGCAATGGAGAAAAGGCTTTGCATTCAGTAATGCTGTTCAGTCAACTGCCGATGTAAGCTCTTGGCCACTTAAAGTTGAAGGAACTTGTTTATGTGCTGCTCTGATATAACTGGACAATGGCATTGTGGCGATTCCCACTAAAATCATGAAATTATTTTACTGATTAATTTATATACTAAATGTTTGTTTTATTCTTGTTGTCAGCCATACACTTATGATTGTTTGGTCACACTGGTGTCTATTTCTATTTTTACTGACGGTATTTTATGATTTTGTTTTTCGTACTTAATAATATCTAGTAATTGTTGCATATTGAATTCCCCATCTAATTTGCGATGATCACTAAATTATATCCCAGGGGGACAGACATCATAGATTTATAGACAAATAGTGGACTTCAGCACACAGGAATAATTCTTAACACCACTGAGATGATTCAGAACCTTCTATTCCAAAGTACTTGTGATCCTTCATATGTTGCATTAAAAGGAACTCCTTCACTAACAAATAAAACACCAGGCCCGGAAGGCTTCTCCAACCTGTACTACAAAAAAATTACAGGCATACCCCGCATTAACGTACGCAATGGGACCGGAGCATGTATGTAAAGCGAAAATGTACTTAGTGAATCACTACCTTTTCCCACTTATCGATGCATGTACTGTACTGCAATCGTTATATACGTGCATAACTGATGTAAATAACGCATTTGTAACAGGCTCTATAGTCTCCCCGCTTGCGCACAGCTTTGGTACAGGTAGGGAGCCGGTATTGCTGTTCATGACGTGATGACAGGCGCATGCGTGAGCTGCCGTTTGACTATTGGGCGATATGTACTTACTCGCGAGTGTACTTAAAGTGAGTGTCCTTAAAGCGGGGTATGCCTGTAAAGAAGTGCTCTCCCTGTACATCCTCGAGACATTTAATTCATTCTTGGAAGGGGAGCCCATACCTACCTCGATGACTATGGCTAATTTAGCCATCATACACAAGGAGGGAAGGGACCCTCTCCAATGCGGAAGCTATAGGCCCATCTCTCTATTAAACACAGATCTGAAATTATATAGTAAAATCCTGGCGAATACGTTGTCTCCTATCCTCCCGAGACTTATACACATAGACCAAGTGGGTTTTGTCCAGGATAGACAGGCCTCTGATAATACCCGAAAAGTTATAAATATTGTAGACCACGTGCACCTGGTCGATACGAAGGCTATTCTATTAAGTTTAGACGCAGAAAAAGCGTTTGATAGAATAAAGTGGGCATTTTTAGATAAAACAATGTTACCATTTGGATTTTCGGGACCATACCTGGAGGGCATTAGAGCACTTTACAGGTCGCCCCAATGCCTATGTTAAACTTTTAGGGGGGGACTCAACTCCTATCATAATCCAAAATGGCAACCGACAGGGTTGCCCCCTGTCTCCGCTTCTCTTCTCTAATTTGGCAAAGTCTCTGGGTACAAAATTAACAATGACAAATCTGAAGTACTGAATCTAAACCTTCCAAAACCAGAAGTGAAAATATTACAATCAAAGTTTAAATATAAATGAATCCTAACAATATTAAATATTTAGGCATTAGAATTACAAAAACACTCCGGGATCTCTATAAGAGTAACTATCCACCGCTGTTTGAAAAAATTAAAAAAGACCTGCAGCTATGGAATGATCTACAGATCTCCTGGATAGGCAGAATAGCCACAATAAAAATTAATATAGTGCCAAGATTATTATATCTATTCCAAACAATCCCCGTAAAGGTCCCCCTAACTGAACTTAAAAATATTCAGAATAGAATGTTCCAATTTATATGGAAGGATAAAAGACCAAGAGTGGCAAGATCAGTAATGTTGTCTCCTAAAGAGGGCGGGGGCATGGGAGTTCCAGACATAACCAAATACTATCATGCGTCCCAGTTAAAACAAGTAGTGTCATGGAATAATGACCCAACATCCACATGCTGGTTGGAGATGGAGTTGACCTACGTGTTCCCTCGCTCCCTGGTGTCAGTTATCTGGGGTGGGGCGGGAAGTGAGGGACCCACTGGAAGATTTGAGTTGTGATTGATGAGTTGTACGTGGGAAATGTGGTCTAAAAATAAAAAGAAATACTAATTAAATTCGAACCCTCCATTGTTAACTCCTATATTTAACAACCCTGAGTTTCCACCAGGGTGTATAAAAAACTCTTTTAAGAAATTAAAAGAACTCAATATTGTAAGGATAGATGATTTAGTGGACGGAGGGAAACCAATGACACTTCAGGAGATACAAACAAAATTCCAGGTACAAGACATCCCAGTTTTCAGCTTCCTACAGATTAGGCATTTTCTGCAATCAGTAACGCAGAACACGAGCTTTCCGAATTTAACTAAATTTGAAAGACTATGCAAAATCGGTGTGTACCAGAAGGGACTGATCTCGAGGATTTACACGGGACTGACTTTGTCGTCAATTCCTCAAAACCATAATTATATGTTGAAATGGGCTGAAGACCTCGGGATAGAAATAGATAGAGAAGTCTGGCAGGTTGTCTGGGAAGCAGCAGGCAAACTTCAATCTGTAAGACCACAAAAGAAAACATTTATACAATTTTACTCCAATGGTACCTAACCCCGAGTAGACTGAGCCAGATCTTCCCTGGCACACCAGATTTGTGTTGGAGGGGGTGTGGCCAGAGAGGAGATATGGTGCACATATGGAGGACCTGCCCAAAGATACCAATATTCTGGATACATATCCAAAATATGCTTCAGGAATCCACGGAGCTGAGAGTCCCTCTGGACCCCTTGATATATCTATTAGGTAAACCCATTGACGAAGTTCCCCTCCCCAGTAGGAAAATTGATTTTGTTCATACTTACAGCAGCTCGCTGCTCAATAGCAGCCGCCTGGAAAAATATAAATGTACCCTCCAAGCAGACTATAATCAAAAGATTAAATGGAGTTAAATTGATGGAACAATTGTCGGCCCAGCTTAACCAAAGCTTAGAAGAATTCCACAAGGTTTGGGATCTTTGGACCCCATCCTAACCTTAAGTCAGAGATATATAAATAAAAATAAAATAAAAAAAAGTGCGATCTAGTCTCAGCTGACCTTGAAGCCAGAACTCCGGACCCTGTCTGTGCACGCCTCCACCCCCGCCATCCTCCCCTTACCCCCCTCTTCATCTTTATCTATCCCTATTCTTAATCTTTTCTATCCTACGAATCCATCTCATCGTAATACACAGAGTATGAAGAAGTGTACAGTTAATATAAAACATTAAGCTATGTTAAGATAAGGTTTTTCTGAACAAATATGTGTATAAATGCCGAACGGTTTACTATAATATGATATGTACACTGTGAATTTGTGAATAATGCAAAACAATAAAAAAATTGAAACAAAAAAAAAGGAACTCTTTCACTTCTGGCGCTCTTGGACGTTTGGTAGTGGCCAAATGTCCGGTGGCGATTTGCCGCAACTTTTCCCCGCCGGCTGCTTCGCCGCTAAGGTAAGTGTTTAAGCTTAAGCCCTGCCCTAAACCCAGACTCTGAAACCCCTAAAACTAACACTATACCGTAACCGCTAAAACGTACCTTGTCCTAGAAGCGGCAGGCAGCGGAGGTTCCAGCTGCGGCAGAGGGTCCCTATGCAGCCGGACGCCGGCGGTCATTTGACCGCAAATGTCCCATTCCGCACTTCTGCTGAAGTTAAGATTTGAGTGTATTTATAGTTGTAAAGTTCCCAAATAGGCTTACACTCTTAACTGTTAACGCACCGTCTTTGAGTAGCAGAACGTGGTTCGAACGTGGTCTGCTTCATGTGACAGGGAGCAAGTCTATTCATCTCCTGTGCCTCGGGCGCCAGCATTTTATTGTTGGTTCATTTAGGGCCAGTACGTGTGCCAAGTGTATGTACAAAGCTGCTCTGTTCATACAATCTCTAAACTATATAAAATATTATCAACATGTAGAAGCAAGAAATTGCATACATTTTTGAAATCCTTAGAGAAACAATGGTCAGACAGCACTCCAAGTAATAAAACTACTACTAATAAAATTAGTATTGATGCATGGAGAACGGGAGGCTCCCCAAATGTCCCCACCAACTGTAATCTATATAAGTACTGGTCTCCAGCACTCTGCTAGAGAACATTACTTCTGTAGATTAGAATGTTGTGAATCCGATTTTAGATTGTAAGCTCTTCGGTGCAGGGACTCTCTTTCCTATTGCTACTTTTATGTCTTAAGCGCTTCTCCCACTGTTATGTCATGTGCATTACTGCTGTGAAGTGCTATGTACCTGCATGGTGCCATATAAATAAAGTTATACGTACGTACAATCCGTTTTCTGAAATCACACTTATTTTTCTTTTCCTATTGTTGCAGAATATTTAAGCTGTAGATTCGAGCTAGGGTGATTATATTAACATTTCTTTTACCCTGAGTGTTACAATAAAACTGCACTTGATTCCAGTAAGCTTGTAGGTACTGTACAGCAGGGGTAGAAAAATCCCAGGCGCCTAAAATGGAACCCCTGGTGCAGTCACTGCAATTCTGCTTTGTGTGGGGGGCGGAGCGGAGAGCTGATGGGGATGGAAGGCGAGTTGGCGATCCAGGACTCTCATATCCCGATACGACCAGTGTGTGGGTGTTGATCAGGGCCGCCAACGAGCGATAGCCAGGACTTGGCTTTAGGGGCCTGGCCCCCTGCAGACATGAATTCTCTGCAGGGGCTCTGAGATGCAAGAAACTCAGAGGGGCAATCCCATCCTCTGCAGAGCTTCTGTAAGTGGGCGGGAACTTGAGGTGCACAGGGCTAAAGCTGCACCATGAGACAGGCTGAGAAAGGTGAGGGGGAAGGGGGCGGGGCTAAATCGGGGGGGGGAGAAACAGACATGAAAGGGAAGAAGACAGACAGGAAAAGAGAACAACACAGAGAAAATGAAGTTCAAGAGAGAATACAATAGACAGGGACAGGGCACTCGTAATATATTAATATATACACACAAACCTATTTACAGGAGATTCACAGTGAAGCCTCTGAACTCCAAGGAACCTACTTCTAGAATATTGGGTAGAGCTATATATACACCTGTGTATTCCTTCAACACATCACTGGTCACCAAAACCTGCAAGGGTTTATCATATCTGCTTTGTGTGTATCTTTCACCTGATACTGCCCAAACAAGGCTCTCATTTATTTAATTTTTTCCCCCAAAGTCACACAAACTGTGAGATGGTGAAGTTTACCAGCCAGGCCACTCAAAAGGTGCACAACGTAATGTTGGAGTTACAGTGATACAGTTCATACATACTTATTATATGTGCAAATGCCATGGTGCCAGTTGGTCACCTCCTGCTTTGGACTCCATGTATCCTGTTAGGATGTGGCATCACATGACCTCGCAGCGTCATTTGACGCCAGAACAAAGGTAAGGGGGATGTGGGGGGAGCGCAGCACCAAACGTTTGCGCACCCCTGATCTAGGGCATTGTGTGTGTGTCTGTGTGTCTGTAATGTGTCAGACACACATTGTTGCACAGAGTCGCCAGTTGGTTGGGGAGGGGGCAGGTACCTGAAACTCCCCCACGCCCAACACATCAAAACACTGGCTCCTAAAATTTCTCTCTGGCTCCTAAGTATTGTATATTTGTTGTCCCCCTATAACAGTATCTTTCTTTATAAAGACGGTATTACACCACCTAAGGGATAAGCCAGGCAATGCTAGTGTTGCTTGCTGCTCTGCCAGTGAATGGTTCAAATTAAAATGTTTTGATTGCCTAGGTCTATTTTAAAGCAGTTTGTTTCTTGTATGTACCTAGTTTCTCTGCTGAAATGAGACCTGTTTATGCTGCAAGTTAGCATTATGTGAAGATTGTGGGAAAGTAACCATTGCACACTGAAAGTTGGAGCAGTCAGTACAAAATAGAACCACACAGCTCCCCCTCCCCATATAGATTGTAGAGATTTTACGTAAAAATCAGTTTTCTGACATGTGTCAAGTATGAACATTAGACTAAATAAAGTTGCAAGAAAGTCATTTTGCCGTCAGGATAAATTCTTCCGAGGAAAGGACAAAGATAGCATTGTATATAGCTATCCAGAATATATTCAGCAGTACAGTACTTGAGATCTGCATAGTTATTTCATCAGCAAGGAAAACACAATCTCTGTATTTCTGAGTTGTTGTTTTTTTTTTTTTTTTTAAACTGTTTTATGTATTCTCCAGTTAATAGTCCATAAGTCTGATTTATGTTTAAGAAGAATTGGAGTTGGAAACGGAAACGGCCGCAATGAAGAAGACTACTATTTCTTAGGCCACCTCCATAGTGCGAGTGCACACAGCGTGAACAACGGGCTGCACCTCTATGAGGCCGGCCATAGAAGGCGCGGCTGCGTTTTCAGGAGACAAGGGAATTTGTTTTTTTGTCACGCGACGCCGGGTCACGTTAGCGGTTCAGCCAATGAGGGCGAACCAGCCTGGTGATGTCACGGCCACGCCTCCCCGTCGCTGTGGATCTCAGGCCACAGATCGCTCGGCCGACAGGCACGCGCAACGCCCACTATATCCGAGGCCTTATCAGCTATTGCACAGATGATGATAATATCAGCCTGCTGGTTCAAATGTCCAGCAGTAAGTTTGAGAAAAACCGAGCACAACCAGCAAACCATGAAGAAATGTGATCAAGGGGTAACTCCCATAAAAATCGGTTTATTTATAGCTTACATGGATAAAAAATGCACCGTACCTTGATAAAGAGCTATCGCTCGAAATGTGTAGGTGCGGTTTTTTTTATCCATGTAAGCTACCAATAAACAGATTTTGATGGGAGTTACCCCTTGATCTCATTTCTTCATGGTTTGCTGGCTGTGCTCTGTTTTTCTCAAACTTTCTGCTGGATCTTTTCGTCACACGGATGCTGCACACCCCGGATCTGCTGGTCACAAGAGGAGGCAAACCACAGGCAATAGGCTTTTGCCTTTATTTATGTTGTTCTCCTTATCATTACATTATGGACATTTCGGTAGGGAGGTGGTTATTGCACTGCTATATGTAGGGATCCTTGGGACCGCACTAGGTGCTCATTCCTCCCTAGCTGATCGCATATGGATGTATACTGATGGCAGGAGAGGGCTAGCTGGACCCATTTATGATTACTGTTGAAAGGCTTCTACTGAGCACATAGGGAGTCTGAGCACCATTCTACACTGGACTTTGCTGCTGGTTCAAATGAACTGTTAGGCCCAGATTATGGTCCCGGCATCACGGCGTGCACGCACCCGGCAAGCACACTGATTTATTATCTTATGGGACCTACCCCTGTGCCTGCGCGCCTACAGGCGGACAGGCGCGTTGACGCGGCCGCGTTTTGAAAATACTACAAATTTTGTGTTTTCAGGCGGCTACCACGTGACGTCAGCGCACGTGAGCTGATTCAGCCAATGAGGGCGAACCAGCTTCGTGACGCGTACGCCACGCCCCCGCAACACGTCCACGATCTCCTGCAACCAAGGTCACAAATCGCTTGGGCGCAGGGACAATAATCCGCACATTAGTTTAGTGGCTGACTTGCTGGAGGCTATTTCTCATCCGCTCCCTCCAATCAGCGGGCTCTCTGCACAGGAACCCTTCTGGAAAACATTCAGGCTCTGAGAGTTGCTTGCGGGCGTTTGTTCACTCTCTGCTGGAGATGTGGGCATGTCTTGAAATGTGATCCGCAAATTTTTTTTTTTTTTTTTTTTTTTTTTTTTTTTTTTGCACTTTTCTCTTATTTCACAACATTTTCACGGACAAACACATTGCTTAACATTTTGCTAATATTGCATCTTTCAGAATTTTTCAAACGGCAGTATATAAAGGGTATCGTGACCTGTACGTTGACTCTTTTTTTTTTAATGTACGCATGGCAAATATTTATTTTATAAAGTTTTCACATTTTCCGATAAATTGTTTGTTTATAAAAAGGCCAAATCTTGTCAGGTTTGCGAATTCCAGCAAAATGTACACATCTTTACTCTTTACCAAAATTGAGCTAAATTGGCAATTCTAAGACAGCAAGAATATCGCCAAATATCTCACGAAAGCATTATGTGATACGTGAAATAGCTATATTTTTGCTATGATCAAACAAAGGATTTTGGTTTCCCTGAAGCAATGTGATTCCTCTAGTGGTGGCATTTGCATTTAGCACCCGACAATATTTGCATTATAAGAAAGGTGCAATATGTACTTTGCCTACATTCATTTCTTAATTTTCAGGAATTATATTTGTATCTATATAAAAGTGATTAGTCATTATTCTGACTACCTTCTGACCCCCCCCAATCTGTTGACCACCTGTCCAGTGATACCAGAGGAATAATGTACCAATGTAAAATGTCTTACATTTTCTACTAGACGATATATACAAAAAAGTAATAATTATAAAATGATTTTACATACAGTACAAGTGGTATGCCAGTGATTTTACATACAGTATGTAGCAGAGTCCCCCTCCTTACCTCCGGGGAGGGGTGGCTGATAGGCAGAGTTCCACGCGATTGGGGAGTTGGCAGGGGCGGCCATCTTGGATTTGGCTCTGCATAGACTGAAGCGGGACTGAGTCCCAGAATTCTCGGGGGGAGGGATCACATGGGCTGATCAAGCCAATGGGCAGAAGCAGCCTGAAGGAGCAGGATATCCTCCGTGGGCAGAGAGCCTGAGAACCAGAGCTGACGGAGGTGGCAAGCTGGAAGGTTGTGTCTAGGGAGCAGTAGCTTCCTAGATTAGGCCAGACTTTGCCCCTTAGGCCCTCAGCTTGGCCCTAAGTTACCAGTTAAGTGTTGTAGAGAAATCCCCAGATAGGGACTCTTCACCTTATATCAGTCACTGCACTGCACTGCACTGCAATGCTGTACCGTGGACAGACGTCCACGCGGCGAACTGCGGCCTGAGACCAGCGTACAGCTGTAGGGACATTTGTGTGAGACACTCCGGCTGGAGCTCACACCACGTGGAGGACCGTGACCATAAACGAGAGGGGACATTGCTGTCGGAGGCCCCGCTGCGTGAGACCTGCTTCAACACACATCAGCAAGCAGCACCTGGGTACTGGAGAACCCAGGAAGGTACCCTACGTGCACCATCTGGCCAAGGGAGGGTAGCGCTGTACTGGGACACACATCTTTGTGGGAGGTAGTGTGTTGGACACCGGTATACAGGTGCACAAGCACCTCAGTGTTATTTGGGGCTAGATACCCCAGGGTGTGTATGCTATTCTACTGTGTTGTGTATACTAAAGATCCGTTGTATATATATATATATATATACCCTGTGTGTGTGTGTGTGTGTATATATATATATATATATATATATATATATATATATACATATATGTGTATATATATATATATATATATATATATATATATATATATATATATATACATATATATATATATATATATATATATATATATATATATACATATACATATATATATATATATATATATATACCTTTATACCTTGTATATATATATATATATATATATATATATATATATATATATATATATATATATATATATACCCTGTGTATATATATATATACCCTGTGTATATATATATATACCCTGTATATATATATATATATATATATATATATATATATATATATATCTCACACAAAAGGAGAAGTTGCTCAACACATAATATATAAGGTTAACTCAAGCCCTTTAATAAAACTAACTATAAGGGTAAAATAAAATATATATCCCAATTAAAGTCAGTATATAAATTAAATAGGACCTGATGGTACTAGGGGATAGTGAAAACTATATAAGACACACAGATGAAAAGAACAAAGACAATCCCCTTAGTAGCACTCTAAATTACACCTAAACTAATCTATAAGATAAAGATGGTTAAAAAGAAACAGATGCTCCGCCAATTCAGAAAAAATGAACAAGATTTTATTGATTAAACAACAAGACACACTAACTTAAAAACATAAAAATACTAAAGACAGCCTATGAAAATATATATGTATCAAAAATATAAAGAGGGGACTACTAATCAAACACTATCAGTATTACAAAAAGAAAAAAACTAAAATGTGTCTAAATAAAGTTTAAATAATGACAACAAAATAGTTTAGTCTAACATAATAGGCAATACAAAATATATTCCCACTGACATATGCATGAAAGAATAATAAATCATTGCGTTGGAAAAAGTATATAGTCAATGACCCAGTATATAGCCAGGAAAAATTAGTATGTATACCAAAAACAGAGGGGGAAAAAAAGAGATAAAGCAACCAAGGAAAAATAATATAACAATAATAATAGTTATACCCTGAACAGCATTTCCCCAAAATGAAATCAATGAGAACTGATGCAGCAAATAAAGAAAAATATGACTAATAAAGACATATTAGCAAACAGAGTCATACATATTGAAAACACCACAAAGCGCAGCACTGCAAGGACAGGTAATGCCCAAACAGTAAGGAGGGTAATACTCAGCTGCAGCTAGATTGTGTAGAGTTTGTGTCCATATTGATTGTACAGGATGTGTTTCCAAAGTCTGCTTATAACAGGAACAAAAAATAAAGTCCAAAATGCTGCATCAGATCCATCATAAGTCCCTCAGAATAGAAGATTACATAAAGGCTGTAGTAAAGTAAACACTCAACATGTTTCACCCGTCGGTGGGCTTCTTCCCGGGGTGGTAAAATTTAAAGTGAAGGCGTGCAGTGTTTTATAGATGGTAAAGTAATTAGTTCCAGCTTTGTTCTTATTTTCCTGTCCAATTAAAGCTACCTGCTCAACTGAGCTGCGTCACGCACACCAGTGCAAGCAATATTGTAATCATTTCAGGCAGAGCTTCAAATTAAGCCCATATATTTGCACTGGTGTGTATGAAAATAACAACTTCACAGCACAAAAAGTGACAGCTTGCAAGTATATAGATAGCTATGGTTTTGTAACAAACATCTCTCCCCAAAAAAGACCGTGGTGCAACTACAGACATAAAAATCAGCAGCACCGTTTTTCTTTTGCATCTCTGGAAATGCAAACAGCATCATTTTGCATGAAGTAGTTTAAAGTATATTAATACAACTTTAAAGATCTAGTTTTATCCAGTTACTACTAGTCATCATTGTAATTATACCAATAATACTAAACTAACAATATTATTCTCTGACATAGTCTGAACACATAGACACTATATTTTTGATACATATATATTTTCATAGGCTGTCTTTAGTATTTTTATGTTTTTAAGTTAGTGTGTCTTGTTGTTTAATCAATAAAATCTTGTTCATTTTTTCTGAATTGGCGGAGCATCTGTTTCTTTTTAACCATCTTTATCTTATAGATTAGTTTAGGTGTAATTTAGAGTGCTACTAAGGGGATTGTCTTTGTTCTTTTCATCTGTGTGTCTTATATATATATATATATATATATATAAACACACACACACACACACACACACACACAGTGGTCGACAAATCACCAAAAAATCTACTCGCCGAACAAAAACATTTACTCACCACCTAGTACCACATGTGTGCTGCTTGGGCCAATAGGAGCTCGCCACGATGTTAAATCCACTCGCCCGGGGCAAATGTATAGGTTTGTCGAACACTGTAAATATATATATATATATATGGTAACATTGCCGGAAGAAGAGATCAGTGTATCTCGAAAGCTCGCACAAATAAAAGCATTTAGCCACAGAACGGTATCATCTATTTATGTTTTGATTATTGATGCTCGGCTAACACGGTCTCGATACCTCTACATATATATATATATATGTGGTGTATATTGTTATTACGGAGGGTATTGAGTCCTATGAGGTGTCATCCTGCCCACGCTGGGATCCCTCATAGGTGGAGGTGCTGCACGGAGAGCAGTACAAGTGGTATGCCAATGATTTTACATACAGTATTCATGTATATGTTTTTGAGACTTCATAAAGAGAGAAGTTTGACTGAATGTGAACTGATTAGAACTGTATACACAAACATACCCTGCTTATTTAAAAAATATATATATTGCATTTGTAAATTAAACAAACAAGCTAACTTCTATTATCTCTATAGGCACTCCCTGCCGCTTAATGTTAATTATATATTTCATTTGTTTATTTCATGTGTTTCCTCAATTATGTCAGCGGGTGTCCTCTTGGCAACCTACTTCCACACAAGCATCAAAACAAAAACCAAAACTTATTAAAAGCACCCAGTGTAATGTTTATTTTTTTTACTTGTCGCACTTCAGAGAAGACAAAATGAAGACCCGTGGCTGTTCTCAGCTATTTGACTGGCTCTGGGGCAAGTCTGGCAAGTGGTTTGTCCCACATAATGAATGTGTAGTTGTGCTCTGTATGCATTCATGACTACAGTATCATGAATTGAATCTCTGCAGCATGTCAAATTATTTTCACCCTTCAATATGTTAATATTCTCACTGTCCCTCCAATGGTCACATAAGGGGTGTCTGGTTTAAATTAGGTCAGGGATGTATTGTGAACAGACTGAAACCAAAACTCTGTTCTTCAAGTGGCTTGTTATTGATCATCCCCTAGAACAGCGGTGCCCAAACTGGGGGGAGGGGGCAGGATTTTTGTGGGGGGGGGGGGGGGCAATTGTCTAAAGCAGAATCCATCAGAATTGTTCATTTGTGATGTGTGCATTGATTATTCCTTCATTTAATCTTGGTCCTCAAATTCACGTCTCCGTATATATTTTGGTAGTAAGAAAATATGCTTTTTATTTACTCTCATTGTTTTCTATGAGACATTTAAAAATTGTTCAAGTTCTAAGAGTGTGTGTGTGTGTGTTATCTTTTTAATGAATGGTTGAATTGCTTCATGTAACACACACTTTCTGTGGGCCTCCCGATTAAATTTGCTGAGGAAAGTCCATTATATTTTTATATTTATAAAAGCTCTATCTCCTTGTTTACCTGCTGCTTCATAATCAACTGAAAAAAAATCTTCATTTTCGTCCCTATAAATAAGATCTGGTATCCCAATAAAAGTCAATGGAAGAGAAAGAGATCCCATGCATTTTACTATAAAATGTTACTAAAAATTATTTTTTTCGACTGTTTGCCAGTATTTTGACAAATGTCTTTCTGTGGGTTAGATGGCACTGCCCCTTCGCCTGGTGTCACAATGTATTGCTTCTAAACAGTTAATTTATCATGGGAGTCTGCTATGGGTGGTCTTGACCATCAGATTCCTTCATAACCTTCCCGAAGAGGCCGTCCTATCCACCACTAAATGATACACTGACGACAATTTGGAGAAAAACCAACCACAGCCTTTATTAACATTTTCCAATCCTTGCCAGCAATTTAACACGTTAACATATAACATATTAAACATAACCTTAAACCATATGCCATCCACGGACATTACTGCCATATGGCCACGTTCACCAAAATATACCAAAGGTTAGAGCAACAACACACGCTTTAAGGTAATTATTTGTTATTCCCTTCCCAGGTCCCACTGCGACCCAGACCACATGTCCATTCGTTAACGTTTCGTAAAATGATTGGTTTGACAATCTAGGAGGGAGATTTAAACTCGGTTCCTACATTTTTATCTTGGAAATTAGGGAGTCCCCGGAGATGAAGAAAAAACGGTGTCGTTTCTGTAGAACCCCTGATTCCAATTCTGTAAAGAAAAAAGGAGTTTAAGAGTTGGGAGAGATTGCTGCTTTAATATCGGTTGTATTTGTAATCATTTCTACCGTTTTCTGTATTTTATTGAAAACATGGTTTTCTTTTTTTCTAAACTTTTTGCTAAGGTTTTGTAAGTTTAACTTTTTGTATCATTCTTGTTTTCTTTCAATACATTTTTAGCAATGATCAGATACACGCCAAGATCCCATAACACACTTGCTGTGAATATAATTTGTAGGGCGTGCATCATCACAGGTGGTATGATAAATGACAGCAGTGGAAAGGAAGCCTGTTAATATTTCATGTGTTTACGGGATGATCCGTTCAGCATTTGTATCCATTAACTGCAACGTTGGGTATATGGAGCGTAACAATTCAAGAATATTGAGTCATTTAAAAAAAAAAATGGTAGTGTTGTAGAAAGACTAAAATGATGCATTATGCTCCACATTTGTCTGTGTGTAAAGCATTCCGGCTTCTGAAAAAACGGCTGTGCCTTTGTTAGGTACTGAGGGAACAGCCACAGGCAAACAGCAGAGAAAACAAAGCTGGTTTTATGATGCAGCCATTTGATTTCCCCAGAACTAGTAACCTCCATGGTTCCAAACATATTTTAGATGCTTTTCTGCTCAATTTTTTTTTTTTTTTTTAACCTCAGACTTTGCAATATCCCTGCAGGCTGAAATGGAAACTGAAATGTATATAATGAAGAATCCAATTTAAGTGCAAAGGCTATTTAATTTCAAAGGGGCAAGCTGCATGTTTTGCTGTTAAGTTGGAGTACTCTGTAATTGCAAATGCAAAAAAAAAAACCAAAGCCATGAAGTAGTTTGCCTGTGGCTCATTTTCTCTTGACAAAACCATCATGGAAAGCCATATGTTTATCCTTTAAACAAACTTGGAAAACATTGGTCTTTTACGTTGTTTTTTTTTTTCTACTTGTAATGTTTTGCCATTGATTTCTGAATGACATAGCTAGCGTTCCACCCTACTCTCCGTACTGGTGAACTGTGAGAACAGATCCAGTGCTTTGCCAATGGCTCTGTACTACATCAAAAAGAAAGATTCACCTGCACACTTACAGAATAATAAAACAAAATGCTAAATAACGAAACAGTGGGGGCAGAGAACTCGCCACTGCTGGTAAGATGGCAAAAGGATAATATACCACAAAAACAGGTATGGTTGGCGTGGCACAGATACAAAGTTGCACAACAGGTTTACTTGCAAAAAGAAGGTTGGGTATTCAAATCCATTGTCCAACATTTTGGTCCCAAAGTGGACCTTTATCAAGATAAAGGTCCCAACTTGGACTGAAACGTAAGAAGATGGATGATTGAACCAACCATATGTTTGCAAGTAAAGCTGTTGTGCAACTTTTGTATCTGTGCCACACCAGCCATACAAGCAAAGCCACTGTACGTCTGGCTATCCGACCTTACTTTTAAGTTTGTCCCATGAATTGGTAAAGGGAGTATCAGGTCTGCAGGGGAGCATCAGTAGTGTAGAACAGCAGTGCGCAAACTTTTTGAGCTTCAGCCCCCTTCCTGAGAGCCGCAGCGTTTGCACCCCTTCTCTCCCGATGGCTCAGCGTCAAATGACATCACGGGACATGTGATGTCACGTGACCCACCACGTCATTTGCCGCACGTTGCCATGGCGACGCGTGGTGTCACATGACCCTGCAGCGTCATTTGAAGCGTGTTGCCATGGCGACGCGTCGCCGAAGATACAGCAGGTAAGTGAGTTACAGAGACCTCACGCATCCCCCAGCATTTCATTTAAATGCTGTGGGGAAGAGCGCGGAGCCTCTGTAACCGCTTGCCGCCCCCCCCCCCCCCCCTACCAATTCTACCGCCCCCCCCCCCCCCTACCAATTCTACCGCCCCCACCCCCCCTACCAATTTTCCCGCCCCCCAGTTTGCTCACCGCTAGTGTAGAATCACCAGTACATTATTATATTGTAATTAGGTTTGAATCCGGTGTATAGAAACAAGACGCCACACACACATTATTCTGATTTACAACGATTTGTCCATAATACAGACTGTTGCATACTTGCATTATTCTAATAGTAAAATAATCTTCTCTGTAAATTGTTACATTGGGATAGGGCTAAAAGTTATAATGGGTTTGCAGCTGTGTTGGGTTGTCTGAGCAAGGTGGGCCCCGCAAGTAACATTGAGTGGCCATTGACAACTGATTATATGCTGAGGTAATAATGTCTGTAATATAAATGTATTTTGCCTTGTATGGAGTAGGAACAGTTCCTTGTTGGATATGACATCAGTTTTAAGCTGTAGGACACATGTAGATACCTTATTCGGTCATAGTATTAGAAGGAAGAGCTGACTAAGGGATATTCTCTGGATAAATACTGATAGATTTAGCTAGTTGGAAGAGCAGGATTATATCTTGAAGGAGACAGGGTTAACAACGGGAAAGTAGATATACCACCAAGATCTGACAGAGAGTTAACACCAGCAAAGGAAGAATTATACAACCATCTTTGAAGATATAATTTATTTGACTATTCTTGTATGAGAGTATTGAGCTTCAGAATAAACGTTTGTGTGTGCTAAAACCGGAATGCAGAGTTCTGTTACGCTGTTCTCAACTATAGAAAAGACAAAGGACATTTTACACCTGGTGATCATGGATAGCTGGCGTCAGGAGGCCGGATCAGTGGTGTAACAAGCAGCTCAGTGTTCTCGGGAGAAGAAGGCAAAAGATAGTCAAGCAAACCAGGGTCCATGTGGGCAGCAGGTAGGAGAAACGTTTGAGAAACCGGGGTCAGGGCAGGCAGCAAATAGGGGAATCGTTAGACAGACCACTGTCAGGGCAACAGCAAGCAGAGGGAAATCAGAGTAGAGTGAGTGTGCTGCTGTCTTGCACGCTGAGATAGTGCTGACACAGAGTCCTATCTGTGTGTGTATGGTGTTGCCATAGATGAGGGAGTTAAAGGTGCGGAGTATGCCCAGCTGAAGGATGTGGTCTCCGAGGTAAGTAAAGTTATTTTACCTCTATGGCTATCCACTCCAATCTGGTGAGTAAACTCCTCCAACAGCAGTCAGAGCAATAGCGAAGCACAGTCGTGAATAAACAAGGTATGGACTTGGGTGGTGACTAGAATTTTTTTTTTAGAACAGACATGTGTAGCTGATGGATCCTTTGACGCGTTTCAGCCCTCAGGCCTTTTGACAAAGGCCTGAGGGCTGAAACGCGTCAAAGGATCCATCAGCTACACATGTCTGTTCTAATAATTTTTTTCTAGTCACCACCCAAGTCCATACCCTGTTTATTCACGGCTGTGCTTCGCTATTGCTCTGACTGCTGTTGGAGGAGTTTACTCTTATGTTTATTGCCTATGCACGCCGGACCACCTCTGCACGCCGGACCACCTCTGCACACGGAGGAGATCATCGCCGGTCAGGTGACAGCCATGCGTGACGTCATCATCACGCCGGGAGTAGCGGTGCCTGATTCAGACAAGCCGCCGATCTGAGGCACTACACCGAGCATCCCCCTACTTCGTTCTCACTGTAGGACACCACCGCCGGTCACTTGACCGCCCCATGTGACCTTTCAGTCACTACAGGGTTGGCGGTGTAGCAGCACATCACTGCCACTGAGCACTGCAACAAGACGTTCAACCTCCAAACCGTGAGTTATGCAACCTATAGTGCCCAGAGCTGGGCCAGTTGCCATTCATGTTTCATAGATTTTACCTTCCATGCAGCGGTTGTTTTCATTCATTCTGACGCACCTGACAGGATATACACGTGTATCCGATACAACACTCCAATCTGGTGATACTGTATCTGGCAAACGTGGTAACACTGTAAGGCCTCGTTCTGGGTGCCGGCTTCAGAGTGAGGGCGTGCTTACGTGCGGGCGGACGTTCGATACAAAGTGTTTAAACGGAATAGCAGTTGTCAGGGTAGCAGCTGCGCTGTCGCCGAAGTACGGAGTTGACGCTTGCTACAGTTTCATAAACAACCCAAGTTGTTTTTTGAAGCTGCAGCAGCGTCACTGGTACCTCGGCAGCCAATGAAATCATTCTTGAAAATGATTTCAACACAGCAACGCTGATCCCTAAGCTGCTGTCTGTCGCCCCGCCTCCTGAAAGCTTGAAAAGATTTGCTGGGGATGATGTGCACACATCGCCCAGCAGACTGCCGAGCGCACACGCGAACGCGCGCCCTCCAACTCCTGTCTCTGGCACCCTGAACTCGGCCTAAAGCCGGTCCCATGTGTCCTGGCAGCTGCGTGTCTGCAGCGTTCACGGCAGTGTAAAGAAAAAACTCCCACACTCGCTCGGTAGCGCACCTCCAGGATCAGATGCATAGGCTGAAGATAGAGAGAAGACGGCTTCCGGAGCGGCAGCAAGGCAATGATAAAGCGGAGTGCCCCACCGGTCACAAAATGTAGGCTTTATTGGTGCAAAAATAAGACAGCCAAGTCCAAAATCTCCCTCAGCGCGTTTCACGCCGCAGGGGCGCTTCAAGGAGGAGGGAGTGAGGACTGAAACAGACATTTAACAAGGTAAAAAAACGCCACCTGGAGATAAATTAAATGAACAGATTCCACTAATCAAAGTTCTGTGGGTGCAACACCATTGGACATAATATACTCTTGAGTTTAGAGGATAAAGTCAATTTAGGATTGCAAGATCATAACTACTATATACAATGATATAATAGAAACAGATCCAAATGTATCAACTTGGAATAATCTTTGTACCAGTTGAGTATGCTTAGTTTTTCATATTACAAATAACCAAAAGCAATATTCAAGATCTGTTTGATAGATGTCATGAATATCCAATTTATTGTATCCAAACAACTTGATTTAGTGAACAACAGTGTCCAATATAACTGACGCACAAATACAATGTTTCATTATCTAATAATCTGAGACTCTGACGGTCTCTGTATAGGGACATTGCAAACTAAAAGGTGAAAAATGGTGGGCACTAAATGACCCAATGTTGCATTCATTAAAAGGGTCACGACATTTATCCAAAGTCCCTAGGTCATAATGATTGTGTCAATATGGATATTGTGTTCCAAATGATCAGTTTCATCAATTATACAATATTTAAGACCACAATGCATATATCACAACGATTGTTCCCACGAGTGTTATTAATTTCTGTCATATATAATGTATTTGAAGTCAAAGATAATTAATAAATGACTATCAAGGATATCTAATATCTCTATTAAATTGATATGTATCCTCTATAGACTAGACCAGCGGTGCAGAAAACGGGGGGTGCGCCCCCCTGGGAGGGCGCAAGATTGTTCAGGGGGGCGCGGGCGGTTGCAGAGGTCCCGCGCTCTGCCCCCAAGAATATTTAAATTAATGCCGGAGGATCGAGTGAGGTCTCTGCAACTTCACTTACTTTCTCTTCGGTGACGCGGTGCCAAATGACGCCGCGGAATCATGTGACGTCCCATTGGCATGGCAACGTGACGTCAGATGACCCTGCGGCGTAATTTGACGCCGGAGACAAGGTAAGGGAGGGTGGGCGGAAGCAGGCAGGGGGGTGCAGCAGGGAAAGATTGCGCACCGCTGGACTAGACTATAGTTTATAACAACGATGAAAAGGGATGAGAAAGAGAAGCCGAAGAAAATATGGATAAGGAAGGAAGGAGAAGGGGGCAGGTGGGGAGAGTGGGAAAAGGAGGGAGGGGGGAGGAAAGGGGAGGGAACTCAGAGGCAACCCGGGATCAGGAACCAGGAAGTCAAAGGATATGAAACAGAAGGTAATGCCGCAAGAGAGCAACACAACCTCCAACAACAATGCTACTGAGAAGCAAGGAGTCCTGGGAAAGGCGCTTTTTATAGGCCATGGAGGTAATGTGTTGTAGTCCGCTGTTAAGGATAACTTTCGCAATCCTTAACATCCGCACAGCCGCGTACTAAAGAGCTGCTTAGAAGGAAGCAGTCCCGGTACGTCGGTCCTGACGGGGAGCCGTCCAATACCATTACTAAAACATAATATATGGTACGTCATATTATAAATGACCTTCATGCTGATTCAGGGTTTTATAAACTCTTCTGTAATATTAGTAGGGTTTCGTGCAAGCATCTTATGAACACGCGCAAACTGCCAGTTTTATCCTGAACACTCGTCTGCATGCTCCGATAAATAGATCTAAAGCTAACAATCTGTTTTCATCTGGAAGAATGATTTCTCCTACAGAGTTTAGTAACTGCCAAACCTCTAAATGGCCTTTTGTATATGGCAGCGTATTGTAGTGTAGTTTAGGGAAGTCATAAGATTCTGCTGGTAGGTTTTCCACCATAAGTCACAAATGTTGTGTCCGAACAATGATCATCTTTTATGTTCAAAAGACATCCTCCATATGACTCCTGCCAACATATTTAGGGGAATCTTCTACATGTCCCCCCCTCTCCTCCCCTTTCTCTCTCTCTCTTCCCTCCTTGCTCTCTCTTACTCTCCCCTTCCCTCTCCTACTATCTCTCCTCAATCTCTTGCCATCTCCCCTCAATCTCTAATCCTTCCCATCTCAATCTCTTACTGTCCTTTCAATCTCCTACTGTCCCCCTCAATCTCTTACTCTCCCTCACTCATGCTTCCCCCCTGGTTCACGCTTCATCCCCCCTCGCTCTTGCTTCCTCCCCTCTCGCTCTCTCTTCCTCCTCCCCTCGCTCTCTCTCTTCCTCTCCCCCTCGCTCTCTCTTCCTCTCCCCCGGTCACACTCCTCCCCTCACTCTGTTCCCCTCAATCTCCTCCCCTCACTCACGCTTTCCACCTTCCATTCTCCCCTTCACTATCCCTCCCCACTCTCGCTCTTCCTCACGCTTCCCCCCACTCACGTTTCCTGCCCTCTCCTCGTCGTTCTCCAGTTCACAGCAGCAGGATCACATGAGAAGGGTAGCCGGGCACTACTATTGGCCTTGCAAGTGTCGCGATAATTCCTGCTGCAGTCAAGACCCCTCCCTCACTGAGCCAGCTCTTCCTTTATTTCCAGCTACGGTGCCCCTCTTCTCCCCCCATGCAGGTTGGACAAAAGAGTCTGGCGGGCCACCAGGGAAGAGGTGGTTCTTTGAGAAACCAAACTTTTCAGGAGTGTTTAACGTCATTAATAGCAATGTCACTGCAGTGCATTTTGGTCTCTACTGATTGTCTCATTAATAATGTTGCTTAGAGGATGATGGGGGAAAAAAATCCACTACTCCAGATCTGTGTTCCCCTTGTAATGACCAGGAAGGTTAGACCAATTTCTACAGTATATAGGTATAATGCTAAAACATAAAATCGAGCAATGTGGATTGAACCTAAATCCTTGCATACATTTCTGCGCCGTATGTGCCGGAACAATGCCACAAGCATGATCATTGCTTTATAATTGCTATTATTAACTTGTGGTGATTCATTCAATCATTCATGCTTTTATCAGTCATTTAAAATGACATCCGGCTTTTCATGAGCGGTTTCATTATTGTATTTGTTTACTGGAAGAATGTAGAGATGTTGTTCTGTAATAGTCGTGTACGTTTGAGTGTTCCCGTGTGGATGAATGGCATAGTGAAAGCGTAGTAACACTGACTGCCAGCTGTAAATTGATATCAGGCCAAATATCATTCTTGCCACGTTGCCTACCACGTATTTTCATGAGCTACTTCCCTTATCGAGGGCTGTTTTAGGACGTGGAGATTGGTGTGACTGCTCTGGGAGGCATAGGTCAGAGTCAAGTGTTCATGAGAGCAGGCTCAGTGAACCATCAAAATCCTCTAAACCAGTCAGACCAGTTTTCTTTTGCATGGATGTTTTGTTGCATTCACAAAGTAGTTGCTGTTTGTTGAAGATTTGTAAATGTGACTATCGGCGCTAACAGAAACTTATACAAACACTACAGAACCTCACCAGCTAAGTTCACACTTTAAACCCCAGGGGAAATGTTTTCCTCCCTTACCTACAAATTGCATGAGAATTGCAATATAAGCAGACTGAATAGTGCCATTATGCCCTGCATTACAGTCTGTAGGCTGTGAAATTTAATATGAGGTCTAGTTAATAAAGCATTTTTGAGTGTAATTTTCTGCTCTACTGCAGAAACAAGACGCGTAGTGTGAGGTTTTAATGCTTCTCAGACTGTAGGTTAGATGCATTCATTAATGTGCTAGGAAGGCCGGTTCCAGGAAAAGGATAGCTGTCTTTACGCATAGGAAATGCATGTAAAACACAACATATATCTTGTAGTTTCTCCCACGGTTTGTTGCTGTTACAGTGCAGCATGTTAAATGGAGGCAGTTGCAAATTCCATAGCCTAGCTGGAACTTAGTTGAACTATTAGAGAGCAAAAGTACTGTAGATTACAGTGGTGAACAAAGTAACAAATAAATAATTAAATGGGTAACCGCACTCTATAGATCACTGTGCAACTGCACAACCTTCCAGCAGCATCTTTGTGAAAGTGACAATATTATTATTTGCCCTATTTCTTAATGGCCTACAGTGTTATACATCCCCCTACTAAAAAATATAAGGCAATGCTGTACACCAAAATGCCAAAGGTAAATGGGTTGTGGACAACCAGAAGATGGAAGTAGGAAAAGGAGTATGATTCACGCGGCCGTAACATAAGGAGACCATTCAAACCTCCTGTCCATGCAATATCAATGTCAATGACTCTTAAGGCCGCGTCCACAGTGGAACACGCTAGCTTCCGCGCTCTCGGGCGTCCCGGTGTCGCGCTTTAAATACAAACTTGTAGCGCATGTGCACGTGCTAGCGCGCGCACTTTGCGCATATACATTGGCGTCCTAGTGGTATCTCGCGCCGTATCCTGCACTATGGACACGGCCTCAGACTCTTAAGAGTTGAGAGGCAAACAACAAAAGTATATTATAAAGTACATTGTTTTCCTTAATGCAGACACAGGGCAGTCTTAGGCCTTGGCCATGTTTGGCGCTTGCTCGCTCTCGCTTGCTGCCGCTTGCTCTACCAGGAGCTTTTTGCTGTCCTTACAGAGGCGACAGCAAGCGCTTGGGAGGCGGGTATCACTGTGTGTGTGTGTGTGTGTGTGTGTGTGTCACTTGGTAGCTGTCAGTGTGTGTGTGTGTGTGTGTGTCACTGGGGAACGTGTGTGTGTGTGTGTGTGTGTGTGTGTGTGTGTGTGTGTGTGTGTGTATATTATATAATATTTTAAAAATTAAAAAAAAAGACATGTTGTGAGAATAAATTATTTATTAACATTGTGCAACTTTGATAAATATATTCACGCACACACACACGCGCACGCACACACGCATACACACACACACACAAAGGCACACACATGCATACACACACATACATACACATACACACAGGCAACACACACACACACATGCATACACAAAGGCACACACACATGCATACACAAAGGCACATGCACACACACACACACACACACACACACACACACACACACACATACACAAAGGCACACACACACACACATGCATACACAAAGGCACACACACACACACACACACACACACACACACACATAGGCACACACACAGACACACACACGCATGCATACACAAAGGCACACACACATGCATACACACACACACACACACACACACACACACACACACACACACACATGACTACTCACACACACATACACACACACACACACAGGAGACATGGATCGGGGCAGAAGGGGAAAGACCGTCAGGGGGCGGGCGCATCACTGGCCGGGGGCGGGCCAGTGACGTCACGGAGCTGGTTCGCCCCCATTGGGCGAACCGCTCACATGACCGGCCTGTCTCGCCGGCAAACGGGGGAATTTTAAATTCCCCCAAGACCTGTGCTTCCGCAAGCGCGCGGAAGCGCAGGTGAGCCCCTACTAAAGCCGCTCTAATTGCGGCTGTAGGGGCTCAGTGCTGAGCGGGAGCGCGCCTCAGTGCGCTTCCGCCAGCAAGCAGGTAACATGTCCGGGGCCTTACCCTGAGCTCCTTTAGATCAACTCATGCATAGTTATTTTGCTTACTCTAAATTAGAATAGAACGTTTGGGTGAAAAAATCAGACCCTTCCTCAGCATGTGACAGATTCCACTATTGCAGTTATTTTCAGTTATCAAAAAGTCACAGATGTGATTAATAATTATTAATTATTTGTTCTTGTATATGCTAGTTTTACGTAGCGCTTTACAGAGACATTTTGCAGACACGGGCCCTTAGAGAATTTACAATCTATGTTTTTGGTGCATGGGACACAGGGACTAGCCCAGTTAGTGCCAGTCAGTGTCTTTACTCACTGAACCACTCCTTCTCCTTTACCCCTAAACAAGCCAGGACTTTTGAATGTCATGAAACAGTAAAAGTTAAAAGATCCCCCCTCCCCAATATTGTCTTCATTCTATCCATTAACCTCAATGTCATCTACCAGTTGTTCATAAAACTGAAATTCTGAAGTAAAACATTTTTGGGGGAGATTCTTACATATGGCCCTATTTTGAGTATTTGGAGCTGCTGCTAGTACCTTGTTTAGTTATGAATCCTTACACATCTTATACTGGCACACAGGGGACACGTGTCTGAACTGTTTTTACGTTAATCTAAGTACAATATATGTTGTCTAAGTGACGCTTTAAAGTAGAGGCGTTCTTTTAACTGAAACATCAATGTAATAATACAGAATTTTTAAGCTGATTGCTTGGGATTTTGTTTTGCTAACATTTATTAATAGACAAAAAAAAGTAATAATGCACTTTTGGATCAAACTGATAATTAGAAGTAGAGTACAAGGTGCTAAATAGCTTTGCAAGACCATAATGCATGATCTGGACTTATTCTCTATTTACCACCTTTGTTTATTTATTACTGTTCTGTATACACAATTCTTTATTTAGTTAAAAAAAACAAAAAAACATTGCACTTTCAGATGACTACAGTATTATCTCCTTCCCCCCAGTGTCTGGATACATGTTAATTCTCTGGGAAAGCCACAGCAGGGTGGTAGGAGGAGGGAGGATCCGTAGACGACTATTTTTGGCCACAGCCCTTGCAGCTACAGGGTTTCCTAGAACAGGGGTGCGCACACTGGGGGCACTAGATTTTCTGGGGGGGCGCGGCAGTTATAGAGGTCTTCCGCTCTCCCTCCAGGCATGTAAATTAAATGCCGGGGCACCGCGCGAAGCCTCTATAACACACTTACCTTCCAGCGACGCGGCATCATGGTAACCCAGCGTCAAATGACGTCGCGGGGTCACGTTACCATGGCACGTTACATCACATGACCCTGCATGTCTTTTGACGCCGGGGTCGAGCGAGGAGGCGCCAAGGAGAGCAGGCAGACGTGCGCATGGGGAAACGTTTGCGCACCCCTGTCCTAGAAGGAGGGAAGTTTCCGCCCCGATGGTTAAAAGTTTTAGTTCAATGGTCTAATAGTTATGTGCAGCAGGCCCTTGTATAGGTAAGGCCTTTCTGGGGTGTCCGTTCCCCCTAATCGGTCAATCGGAGGAGGGATAGTGCGGAGGTTCCAGAGGTGGGAGGTTTCAACATGTTTATAATGTTTGCAGCTTAAAAATTGTGTTTTACTGAGGCAATAAAATGTGCGTACCTTAGACGGATTCTGGTGTATAGATTGTGGGTGGCAGTGCACCCCATGAAGTGTTTTACCCATGGTTTCATGACTTCCTGTGAGCACGTGACCTGCACACGGGATAAGGGTTAACATACAGCTCGCGAGCGGTCGGTCCCACTCTTCACCTCCGCAGAGGTCTCTCAAATGAACATTATCTCCCCTAAATCCGTCCTCGTATACCATCTGTCACAAACAGCACACAGGTGAGAATGTGAGTTAGATATGCAACCAGGGTTAATACACATGGCTACTCTAGCCATCTCGCCTTTCTCTTTTTGCACGGTACTTTCAATGAGTTCATATTAACCCCTTACTCAATTGCAATCACATCAATCCACTGCCACCACCGATAATATGCAGAAATATGTAATTAATATCTGCCAGTGTCTCAGGCCCCTGTTGAGAACCACCCATCTCCTAAAACCATTTGACCTATAATTTCCAAGTCCTAATGTAAAAATGCACTTTTTCACAGTTTTTATTTCTTTTAGAAGAAAATTGCTGCTTTGTTCCCCCACAAATGAATAGTAAAATACCACATTAAAATGTACAATGTCTTGGCTTAAAATGCTAATCTTTTTTTATTTCACTCTGGAGAAATGTTGAAGCAAGACAACTGTTTTGAATGTTCTAAGGCAGGGGTGGGCAACTCCAGTCCTCAAGGGCCACCAACAGGTCAGGTTTTCTGGATATCCATGTCTTCGATTGAGCCTCCTGTGCTGAAGCAGGGATATCCAGAAAGCCTAACCTGTTGGTGGCCCTTCAGAACTGGAGTTGCCCACCACTGCTCTAAAGGTAGAAAATTACAGGATTTCACAATGATATAATCAGCATGAGAGAAACGGCAGATAAACAGAGAGACCTAAAGAGTACAAAGGAAGAACATTTTCTCAACACAGCACGATACGTATGTATTTGAGAATGATATAGAAGGTGATTGCGGAATATTTGTTAACTATAGGGCAAGACAATACCTGAATTTGTTTTAATAATTCTTTTACTTTCTTGTACAGCTACTTTTCTGTCTTTGTTGCTGGCTGTCTCGTTCACTCTCTTCTCGTCCCTGTTGAAAGCAAACATTAATTACTCATCCTGCCCTTTACATTTGGTATGGGGCCTTACTGTTGTGGGCTGAAACCAATTGGGCATACTGTAGGTTTCAACGAAAGGTTTCATGGTGCTTAAGCCCGCATTTAGTAGTGGCAGTGGATAGAAGTGTAAAACTGATAAGAGATTTGAAGCTTGTATACAAGTTCAAGAACAGGATAGGAAGAGTGATGTCGGAGGTGACGAAAGATGTGATCTGAGACAACCTTTATGTAGGATTGGCCAGGACACTGTTAGTGAAATTAACGGAGTATAGCTTGAGTTCTTATGACCTTGCGCAATACAGTTTGCTCATCAAAAATGAAGTCCTTTGGGGCATTTATTGTGCCTCTAACGTGATTGAGCTGTTAGAGAGTACAGTACCAACCTGCATTGCTGCAGCATCGGAAAGTTTCATTTATAGGAGCAATGATCCCAGATGGAACTCAACAAAGATTGCACAATTAATAGCGACTTACTGATGTAGCCAGACCTACTGTCCCCAGGACCACGGCCGAAATCGGCGAATTCTCTGCGGCCCCAAAAACGGTACATTATTGTGACCTGGGAGGATTAAAGCAGGACCCCCGCAACGTTAATCCTGCCGGGCCAGCCAGCCTAAAAGAGCTACGCAGAGAAGTCCCCGACAGAAGCAGTGCCTGTGTCTCCCCGAGCGGCTCTTACAGGAACAATTCATGGGCTTTTTATTATTATTTTTAACATAGAATTGAAGCAGGGGGCTTCCATTCATTTCATCTCTGGGAACCCCCTGCTTCCTAAGATACTCACCTACGCAGTAAATGCCGGTATCTCCTGCAAGTTTAAAGCTCCAGTGTGACGTGGGCCAATAGGAAGCCATGACCCTATGACATCACAGCTTCCTATTGGCTCATTACGGAACGGCTACCGGCACCCCCTACGGAGCTCTGCGCAGCTCTTAGACTGGTGACTGGCTTGATATGGTTATCTCCTCGGTGGTCCCATTCAGAAGCCGGGACCCCAGCAGTGTTAATCCTACCGGGCCACTTCCTGTTTTCGTGGCTGTGCTCACATGCGGCCGCAGCACCGAGGACAGTAAGTCTGGCTACATCTGTAACTAGGCTGTGAAACAAAACTCACCGACTTGCATATTTATTTATAACGTTGTCATTTAATTTCCAATTACCAGGTTAATGAAAGGGGAACTGACAGTCCAAGAACCCAGAGGTTTTAACATGTATAGGAAGCAGGGGGTCTCTGTACCTGGAATGCTTTGCATTCAGCTCCTGGGACCCCCTGCTTCCCAAGATATACAGATCCATGTCCTTCCGTGACATCTACAGTAGGGATCCAACAACCGAGTCCGATCGAGGGCTCATGCAGATGCTACAGGGTGAGCTACACTATATAGACTCACCTTCCTGACCATTAATATACACTTTTCCCTATTTGTGGTTTACATGCAGACGGGCGCCCGTTCGTGAGGACTATAGAAGGGTTAAACAACCCTGTCTCACTTAGCGCACGAACGCAACTAATTGGCAGTTAAACTCTCCATCAAACATTTAAGGTAATTTTCACTTACTTGTATGACCGGAGCAGTATTGTAACTCTGGACTAATTGCTTGTCTGGTATATCTACACCACCAGCTTAAAATAGCACAGCAAATGGCAGGCAAAAGCTTACTCACCAAAGAGTTTGTAGTCTATAAGCAGACAAGCGTCCACACGTGAGGACTAGAGAAGGGGTAAACAACCATGTCTCACTTGGCGCATGAACGCAACTAAGTGGCAACTATCTTTCCATCCAACATTGAGGAAATTTTCACTTGCCTCTAAGATCGGAGCAGGTTTGCAACTGCGTAGTAATTGCTCCCTTGGTAGAACTACACCACTAACATTAAAAAGCACAGCAAATGGCAGGGAAAAGCTAACTGAAATAAGTGTTGGCACTGCCGCATACTGTGAAACCTTCCCACGTAAGCATTTCCTTGCCCCACATTAAATGAGCAAGTTTGCACTAAACAACAAAGCAAGGTGAACTTTCTGTGTGTTTTTGAACTAAGGCTCAGGTCAGTGTTTACCACACAGATACTTTCACTATTGAGCCACCGTGGTTTCTACTAAATAGCCACACGCACTCCCTCTGCATGTATCCAACTAGACACAGGATCTGATACGAATCTGCTACTATCTACAGGGGCGCGCAAACTTTTTGAGTGCTCCCCTCCCACCTGCTCTCGTTCTTTGATGCGCCCCCCGCCTTATCTCGCACGGTTACCATGGTAACCGTGACGTCACATGACCCCGCGGCTTCATTTGCCGCCACGTTGCCATGGTCGCGTGTCCTGCAGCCGGCTAAACCTCGGTAAGTAGAGGTTGCAGAGGTCTTGCACAGTCCCCCGGCATCTAATTTAAATTCCTTGGCGAAGAGCGCAGGACCTCTGCAACCGCCCGCGCCCCCCAGATCTAACAGACACTCTATGGTAAAACGGGTACATTTGTTACAATACCTAGTTTAACCACATTTCCAGTAGTTATTGGGACATCCAATCATCAATACGTATTGGAGCATTATTTCTATTTTTATATATACCTATTTACCTATTTTAATGACATACTAATAAAAATTGTACATTTTAATCAATTCATTATACTAACCTAGTGGTGCACTGCTAAGGGAATTCTCTCTCAAGTACCCCTGTGTATTTTTTGCTGTCCCCAGGATTTCAGCCGCATTATTCTTTGTTTGTCGGACCCCCCAAATCCCCGGGGTACTTGCCGATTTTAGTTGCCAGTGGTTTCCTTCCTTTTAGGAAAATCTAAATTGTTATCAAATCTCGCAGGTCCCATGAAACCAATAGGCTGCCACAGTGTCACCAGGGGAGGGGACGTCGCGGCGTCCTATTGGGTGACCGTTTTAATGTACAGAAAGTAACACCAGCAACGAAACCAGTAAGGATCTCAGGGACTCTAAAAATAGAGCAGTGTATCTCCAGTGGACCCCCGGATCGAATTCTGCGAATACAAATAAAAAAAAAGTCTAAATAATTGTTGTTTGGCAGCGGATCCAAATGTATAGCACAGAAGACACTCAAAATATGCTTTTTTTTGCCTGTATATATTTGGCGGAAATGTGAAATGAACATTGCTTCTAAGATAGTTTGTTACTTCTTCTTAAATAAACTTTGAAGTCACCCTAAGCAAATACTTTGCGTTTTGAAGGCATTAAACCTCTTTTTGAACTAAATTTGTTCCGTATTCACCTGCTTGCATTGCCTGGCCTTTAAATGTTTGTTGTTGCATATTCAGAGTGTGATGTTTGTTGTTTTGTTTTGCAGCTTAGAGCTCCAGGGAAAGTTCTTCTGGATGCCGTCTGCAGCCACCTGAACCTTGTTGAAGGTGATTACTTTGGCCTTGAGTTCCAGGATCATAGGAAGATTATGGTATGTGGTATAAAAATCAGTGATTTGTACTGTATCCCTTTTTATGCACTTGTCATTTTAAGATCAATTGTAAGCACTCCTATTTTAGTTAACATATTAGTCCAGTAGTAAAAAGAAAAAAAAGGATGTAATTGTTTGAAATTATAATTTAAGTGCTCCCTTCCAGAGATCAATGTAGGCTTGTTCAATCCTGGGAAACTTGCCTTAAGGCCCCTATTCAATGTGCTGTCAGACGTGCATCTTTCTGAGCCAAGGGGAAGACTAAGGGAGTTATTCATTAAACTGTGATCGTATCATGGAGCATGAATAATGCAATTCCTTTATCCCATATAAGTAACATTTATGCTGCAATTTCATCATGAACTACTGTTTAAGGAAAAGAAAAGGTCACGAGGTAGCTAAAGTCACATAGTGGTAGAACGGGGCATATACACAAGTCCATAAAGCAGTATCAGAAGGGAAAAAACATGGCAGCCACTCTGCAAAGCTCTTCACCAGTAGTGGTAAAATAGTAAAACTGCCAAATGTCCCAGTTTGCCAACGTCTGTAGAGAAGTACAAATAGTATATAAATCTGGTTAAAATCACCCAAATTGTTTTCCTTGATGAATACAGTACTGTATAACCTTATATTTCAGTGCTGCTTCTTTACTTATCTTCAGTATCTTGCGGTGCCACACAAACCTGTCCTGGATGAGCCTTCCAGAAATGCAGTAGCTGTATAAATGAGTAGATTGGAAGGAAAGTACCATCTAAAAGCCATATAATATATGTATTGTGGTACATTCTGGAAATATACTGGGGAAACTGCCAGATTATTCTGGAGTCTCCTACATAAAATAGGACAAGTGCAATAAACTGTTCACCTTTCAATAGTGGCTGCAAGCAAAATCAGTCTGACACCTTGTTCTGCAGTGATGTAAACGCACCAGATATGCTGCAACACCATAGGAAAGAATTCCAAATTCAGGTCAAATTACTACTTGATCTTGTATATGGTTTATCAAAGGCCTGGTTGTGCCTGAAATGTTGCATATGTCAGCTTGTTCTTCACTAAATAAAAAGATGGAATGGTTGTACTTGTATTTTGAATTCTTTCCTATGGTGATGCAGCACCTTTCATCTGGTACGTTTATGTTGACATGTTGTAACAATGTCATAGGATTGTCATGCAATTGTGGACGTCTGCTTTTAAATAACTTTGCATTAAATGTTGACTTTAAAAAAATGAATGTTATAGATAACACACAGTTGTATTTTGATGCATGCATATTCTTCATTTTATTTCAGGTGTGGCTGGACCTTTTAAAACCCATCATAAGACAAATTAGAAGTGAGTATAGTATTTGGATGTGGGTATAATTCGCTGTGACTTGTGTTTCCGGTACTTATATTCATTTCCATTGCTTTGTTACAGGGCCTAAGAACGTTGTTCTGAGATTTGTGGTGAAATTTTTTCCACCTGATCACACTCAATTGCAAGAAGAATTGACAAGGTTGGTGATTTAGTGTCCACGATTTGGCGCTATATATGCGGTACCTGTGCGTAATTCTAATGGATGTTTACTCATTTTGTACCTTCCATATGGTATTCACTTTGGAGCATATTAAATATCAGTATTTCAAAGGGATATTCAAGATATCATACATCGTGTGTGTGTGTGTGTGTGTGTGTGTGTGTGTGTGTGTGTGTGTGTGTGTGTGTGTGTGTGTGTGTGTGTGTGTGTGTGTGTGTGTGTGTGTGTGTGTGTGTGTGTATATTGTGATGTCTCAGTCAGAGCGTAGGATCTTATGTCCCAGATTAAGGCAGGAAACTTAGTATTTCTCTATATGGGGTTTATTTACAGGGTTACATAATAACCTAACGGGCCCACCATCCCTGTAAGTCAAAATAAATGCCTACTCCTACTCCTCTAACTATACATGCAGCTTCAGCCCTTACTAACTGGATGGACAGCTAAACGGGTTACCACCCCAAAACATGTACTATTATACTGTAGCTAAACATATACAGTCTCGGCACATAGGAATATAGTGTTTCTCTTATCTGTTACTCCAAGGTTTTGTAGCAGACATCCCCGCTTCAGCACAGTCTCGCGTCCTTCCTTCCTAGGGGAGCTCAGCCCCACCAAAGCTCATAGAATCTCTCCTCTGTAAGTCTAATGTTAAGGACAGGACATCCCTGCTTCAGCACAGTCTCGTGTCCGTCCTTCCTATTCCTGGGATTAACAACCCAGTCAGTCTCAGCAGGCTACGCGACCACCGTCCAGCGAGCCTAGGTGACTGCGCCAGCTTTCACAGCTGGGGATAACTCTTCTCTTTCCCCCTTCTCTGGGAAAAGCTGTCTCTCTAAGTGTGTAGTCACTTCCTGACTTTCAAAACCCTATGTGCAATCAGGAGTTCAGCCTGCTCATTAGTTTGCAGCTGCTGCTTCTCTAAGGCCTTGAGCACACACAGCACTACGCGACGTGTGCGCACGCGTTCATCACTGGCCCTGGCGGCCAATGGTAGTGTTCATTGTTGAAACTACCATTGGCTGCGAAGCACGGCGTCGTCACTGCTGCTATAGCTAGAGTCTTTCAAAAGCGTGATTCCAGGCTACAGCAGCGCGACGTCGGTTTCAGCAGCCAATCAATGTGCAGACATTTTCATTGATTGGCTGCTGAAATTGCTGGGGGACGGGGTTTATTATTTTATTATTTTATTATTTATTCTCATTATTTACATTATATTACATTATTTTTATTACATTATTTATTTATCCGCCACCCGCCCGCTCCCCTGCAACCGGCCCGCTCCCCCACTTGCTCCCTCGCAACCGGCCCACTCCCCCCGCCCGCTCCCCCGATCCGGCCCGCTCATCATTCCGTCTGCTGGGGATGTTCACACATTGCCCAGCAGACGGAGGCGCGCGCACGAGGCGCAGCGAAGCGCTGTGTGTGCTCTCGCCCTAAGGAGATTAACTCTGTATGCTGGAAAGTCCCATAGCTGCCCTTTTCCAGCACCTGGAGACAGTGCTTGTATAAAAAAAAAATGTGTGTGTGTGTGTGTGTATATGCATACATACATACATACATACACGCATACACGCATACACGCATACACACATGCATACACGCATACACACATGCATACACGCATACACACATGCATACACGCATACACACATACATACATACACACATACACACACACACACACACATACATACATACATACATACATACATACACACACACACACACACACACACACACACACACACACACACACACATACACACATACACACATACACACATACACACATACACACATATACACACACACACACACACACACACACACACACACACACACATACATACATACATACATACACTGATTAAGGGCCAGTTTTACTCATGCAAAAAAATTATATTTTATATATAGGTTTCAGATATTCTCGTATAATTGTACCTCTTTTGGTTTGAAGTATCAGTTCATCCAATATGGCTTTTTTTTTTTTTTTAAACTAAAAGTTGGCTGAAGGGGACCACAAATGTTGTAGACAAACCAAAACAGATAAAAGATAAAAGGGTAAAAGTTTCTAAGTTGAGAACAAATTCCCCAGGTTTCACCAGAAAATTGTTCATAGCATAAAAATACATTTGCACACACTTAACTTAAATTTGGAGTTGAGCAAAGCAGCTTAGGAATGAAATACAAACCAAATAGCCCCCCCTTGTGTTTGGTGCCACAAGGATCCATTTGGATGACATATGCACTTTATAAACTACTTCAGCCCCACCCTGTAAAGTACATTGCTTGCCAGACAGCTGTGTTACACCGCAGCTATAAAGTCTCTGTAAGTTTCTGCTTTTAGTCTGTGGAACTGCCGAATTGCAGAATTTAGAAACAAGCAAAAGACCAACATTCTAGTTTCTACGTGAGCAATGGCAGTGCAAAACAAGAAAGTCTTGGGGACCTATTCTAAAGCCTTCATAAAAAATATCGCTGGGCCGTTTATTTTTTTGTCTTTTTTGAGTGTTGCCATCACGGTATTCAGAAAGCCTTGATTACCTGTGATAGCAAAATTCTCAAAACGGGCAAGTAGATGGCGATGTGATGATTGCCGATCTCAAAAGGGCTCCCCCGGTGATTTGTTCCAGCTGCAGAGAGCCGCCTCTCCATGCGCATATCTCGCCAGCGATTGCAAGATTTTAATATAAATTTTAATACTTGTGTAGATGAGCAGGGGGTCTCCGGAGCAGAACCGCATTGATTTCAGGTTCGGGACCCCCTGCCTCCCGAGATACAGGCCCCGTTATGGGGTGCTGGTATCTCCTATGCATTTTAAATGTCTCACGTCACGTGACTGTGGGAATAAAATGCATAGGAGATACTGGCACCCCATAACGGGGCCGGTATCTCAGGAAGCAGGGGGTCCCCAGACCTCAAATCAATGCAGTTGTGCTCCTAAGACCCACTGCTCATCTACACTAGTATTTAAATGTATTGTAAAACACCTTCATTACCTTAGCGGCTAGCCGCTAAGACAATGAAGGGGTTAAACCTCAATAACTTGTTTCTTGGGCAGAGGGGGTGGATGAAGGGGGTAGTAGTCCCAGGGTGGGTGCTTAGGCCTGGCTGGAAGGTTGTGGGAGGAGTTAACCCCTTCATTACCATAGTGGTGGGACCCGCTATGGTAATGAAGGGGTTAACCAGTCCCGCTACCCCCCCCCCCGGAAGGCCTAAATACCAACCCTTGGGGCTACTACCTCTTTCACCCAATCCCTCTACCCCAAGAAACATAAATAAACACAACAACTCTACTACCCACCTCCTCTACCTCCAACAACCCCCCACAACACATACAGTACATTAATTATAGAATCAAACATTAGCCAGCCAGCATAAATAAAGTAAATACAACTTTCTACTTAGCCCTGCCATCTTGAATGGCGTCCTCGTCATCATACTCCAGGTCCATGTCCTCCGTTGCCAGCAAGAGTACATGAAAAAATACAATCTAATGGCCCCTAACCCCTTAATCACCTTAGCGATTAATAACAGCTATAGTAATTAAGGGGTTAACCCACCCTCCCCCGCTACCCACTTGGGAGGCCTAACCACCCACCCCTGACCCACTATACCACACTCTACCCATTAATTGGCACAGTGGTATATTATACCCATATAATATGGGTATTTTAAGCCACTATAGCAATCAATGGCCAACCTATTAAAACAATCAAGCACAACAATACACAACAATTAAAGAAATAAACATGCACCTAAACACCACAACAATAATATAATTTAAAAGCCTCAACTACACATTAATAAAAAATTTCTAACACTAAAACCGCTAAAGAATAAAAATTATAGTATATCAAAATAATAGAATACAATTAAAGAAACACCTATCCAACAAAACAAATAAAGAAATAAAACTGCTTGCCAATCAACAAATGTACTAAAAACAAACCATCCAAATTAAAAACAATTTTATCAAAACAATAAACAGAAAAAATACCAATCAATACAAAACAAGCATTTGCCAAAGGGGCACAGATTAATACATTGGCAGTCAATGGGCAATGAAGAACATAAAAATAAATAAATACAATAAAAAAACATTTACATACATTCAATATTTATCTTACCTTTAGAAGTCTTCACCCTCCGAATCCCGGTGTATCAGGAAGCTTTCGACTCGCGAAGTCATCCACTGCAATCAGACTCCATCCTCCTTGAAGAACAGCATCAGGTAAAAAAAAAAATCTTCTTTCTCCTTCTATCGTCATCTCTCATTCTTTTCTTTAATCTTCTATCTTCTTTTTTTGTAATCCAATAGAGCCCCATGTTAAATCCAGCAACGGAAGTTGCCTCAACGTCTTCTTGAATTAAATGAGATGGAATAGGCCTTATATATGGCCTGTGACGTCACATTTTAGGTCAGAAGGTACAGCTCCAATCCGATTGGATGCTGTATCGTGCTCGACTCTTTTTTTTATTTTATTTTTAAGGATGTGACGTCATCTCCAAGGGAGGTACATCACATCCTTAAAACCACATGACTATATTACATGGTATTACAGCCAATGGGATTCATGTACCATGTGATATGTTATATTAGTTTAATAAAGGATGTGACATCCCTTAAAGTGACGTCACATCATTTTTAACTAATGTGACATATCACATGCTACAGGAACCAATGGGATTGTTTTCAATCCCATTGGCTGTAATACCATGTAATACAGCCATGTGGTTTTAAGGATGTGACGTACCTTCCTAGGAGATTACGTCATATCCTTTAAAAAGAAGAGGGAAAAAAAGAGGCGGGCACATGGTACAGCTCCAATCCTATTGGACGCTGTATCATCTGACCCTAAAATGTGACATCACAGGCCATATACAAGGTCTGTTCCATCTCATTTTAGCTCAAGAAGACGTTGAGCAACTTCCGTTGCTGGATCTAACATAGGGCTCTATTGGATTACAAAAAAAGAAGATAGAAGATTGAAGAAAAGAATGACAGATGAAGATAGGAGAAAGAAGATGCTGTACTTCAAGGAGGATGGATTCAGATTGCAGTGGATGACGTCGCAGGTCAAAAGCTTCCTGAAACGCTGTGATTCGGAGGGTGAAGACTTCAAAAGGTAAGATAAATATTGAATGTATTTAAATGTCGTTTTTCAGGATTTTTTATTGTATTTATTTTTATGTTTGTGATTGCCCATTGACTGCTAATGTATTAATCTATGCCAAGGGTACAAATAAATACAGTGACAGGCAATGCATTTTTTGGCAAATGCTTGTTTTCAATTGATTGTTATTTTTTCTATTTATGTTTATTGTTAGGATTAAATTGTTTTGAATGGCTTGTTTTTAGTACATTTTAGGATTGGTTAGCGTTTTTAATTAATTGTTTTGTTGGCTAGTGGTTTTATTTATTTAATTGATTTATTGGCTAGTGGATTTATTTCTTGAATTGGTTGGATAGGTGTTTATTTAATTTTATTGTTATTTTTTGGAATAACATCATTTTTATTATTTTGCTGTTTTGGTGAAAGATCATTTTTATTCATAAGTACTATTAGGCTTTTTCATTATTTTATTGTTGGGATGTTTAGGTGCTTGTGTATTTATTTTATTATTGTTTATTTTTGGCCTTAATGATTTATATTAGGCTGAGCATTGAGTGCTATAGTGGCTTATCATGCCCATATTATATGGGTATGATGTACCACTGTGCCAATCAATGGGTAGAGGGTGGGTATAGTGGGTCTGGGGTGGGTGGTTAGGCCTCCCGGGTGGGTAGTGGGGGGATGGGGGTTAACCCCTTAATTACTAAAGCGGTTATTAATCACAGGTGATTAAGGGGTTAGGGGCCATTAGATTGTATAGTTTTTTTTATGTACTCTTGCTGGCAACGGAGGACATGGACCTGCAGTATGCTGATGAGGACGCCATTCATGATGGCAGGGGTAAGTAGAAAGTTTATTTACTTTATTTATGTTGGCTGGCCAATGTTTTATTTGGAATGGGCAAATAAGCTATTATCCATATCTAGAAAATAGTAATTTTGCCCATTACTGTACTGTATGTGTTGGTTGGTTTTTGGGGTAGAGGAGATGGGTAGTAGTGTTGTTGTGTTTTTGAATGTTTATTGTGGGTAGCAAGGATGGGTGAAGTTGGTATTTGTCCCTTGGTGGGTGTTTATACCTATCGAGTGGGTAGCGGTAGGGGTTAACCCCTTCATTAGCTTTGTGGTATTAACCACTAAGGTAATGAAGGGGTTAACTCCACCCGCAACCCCCCGCAAGGCCTAAACACCCACCAGGGGCCAAGTACCACCTTCATTCACCCTCGCTACCCACAATAAACATGGCATTGATGGTTAACCCCTTCATTGCCTTAGCGGTCAGCCGCTAAGGTAATGAAGTTGCCTGTAAATGCATTTTTATTGCATGGGATACATGCCGGGGGTCTGATATTAATGGGTATCAGCTCCGGCGACTCCCGGCATCAATCTGATGCAGGAAAGGTGCATTTATTTCCCCCAAGTCCTCTCTCGCCGCCTTCTCAGCAGGTTCTCCCCAGCCTCACGCCAACTGTTCCCGGCGTGAGGATTTTGGCAGAAACAAACCATTCTAGAGCCATGATTAGCCTCGATTAAACTAATCGCGACAACTAGAATTGAACGAGTTTCAGAACCTGACGATAAGTGGCTTGTCGCCGCTCGCCCGGCGATCTGTTTTTGGGCGGCTGAAAAAATGGGCGATTTATGCTTTTATCGCCCATTTATCGAAGCTTACGGATAGCAGTAGGCATTTTGGGCGAAAAGGCCTTGATAAGTGGGTTATGAAGGCTTATAGAATAGGCCCTGTAGGCTTTTAAAAGAGCCACCAGAAAACGAGCATTTCATGTCCTACCCTTTCCCCATGCTTGGCGAAGAAGAATGTTGGTTTGGCAGATTGACATGTAACGAGGTCCAGCTGGCAGCATCATTAACTGCTCAATAAACTTTTTCAGCCTTTCTGGCAAGATGTAAGGAAGAACAGAGATCTTCCCACTTCTAACTTCTCTCCATTGGGCATTCATTTCTTCATCAATTGCACATTAAAGCAGTATTACTATTTATCTATTTGATTAAATCTTACCAGGGTGTTCGTTCCCCAGAGCTCAGTGGTGGTCCTCTGATATCTGAGGACCCCCCCTTGGTTCCGAAGCAGCGAGCCCTGGATGGGTCCGGGGTCCATTGGGCAAACTGGGGAAACCATGTCTGGGATAATTGTCGTTTTGTGTTGTCAAAAGCTGCACAAAAAAATGTCAGTCTCTAGAGTGGGGATGTCCATGGACATGGAATCCCACCCTCCTCTTCCTCCACCCTAGGTCAGGTAAGATTACAAAAATGAAATATAGAAGAGATGAAACACTGCTCAAACCATAATGTTAAGTAATATAGAATAAGCCTGGTGCACAGGGAAAAATAACAATAATAAGCAACAAAAAAGTGACGGAGCTCACAGCAGTCCCCTATTAGTTGCACTCTCGCAGAATGATGGGATACCTAACTCATTTGAAGGAAATACATAAAGAGTAATGTGTTATAGTGGAGCTAAACCCTAAAAGTGTCATGTTAAAGAAACATCAATTTAACTAATCCTATCAAATTTGTGCATTCCAGAATCTATCTGGTGGTGAGTCAATAGTATCACTCAACAGTAAAGGTCAATAACACACAGAAAGGTTAAATTCCGAAAAGATATAGGTATCCTCAGTAGGGACCTAGGTCTCAGATAGTAAAGGGTAATTAGAGGATACAATATCCACTAGAAGACAAATGTCTAATCAATAATAAATGGTCAAATGTATAGTGTAGTATAATCCAACTAAAAAGACCATATATACACACAGATGTCTAGCCAAAATTATAATAGTGACATCCATAAGTAAAATAAAAAAATAAAAAAACTTTAATTAACCAAATAATCACCGAAAAACAAGTGACATAAATATAAACAATGTGTAAAACATTAAAATTCCCCTGTAGGGGGAGCGGGTAGGAGAGGGGTAGCAACAATGTGTATAGGGAAAAACTTAATATACAGTATACAAAGTTAAAGCAGGAGTCCAAGCTGCTGGTTTTTTTTCTATTCCCCCACCCCCCTCCCCCTTAATATGTGCATCAATTCAATCATTACAGTGATAAATATTTGATAAATGATAAACGTAAAACTAGCAGCGCTATACAAGAACATGCTGCTATTATTATTATTATTATTATTATTATTATTTAGCTAAGTTGCCGAATGATCCATTCTCCTGTGATCAATCGGCGAAGATTTGATTTGGGGTTTCACTAAATGACTGTAGAGGAGTATTCTGCAGTCAGTGTGACTTTGTAAATGGTTACTATAGAAACAAAAAAGGCTTGTTACATAATAATACATGGCAAATATCATTCAGAGTTGTTTTTAAAAAAATACTATTTTCTCAGAACTGATTGATTTTTAAAAAATCAGCAGTTTTAAGAGGTCAGTGAAGGCTCTTTTATAGATTGCAATATCTGACATTCAACACAATTGCAGGTGCTGTTTAAGACATTGATTAAAACGGTATTCTTTAAACAGAACAATGGAAGAAGAAAAAAAGCCCCTGTATTCTTGAAACAAATACCTTATTGAAAATGGTCTGGTTGCTTTTTTTTTAATCACAGTGAATTTCCACGTATTTACTTTTGAGTCACGTCCACTTACCGTGTTACTGCAATATATATATATATATATATTGATGCCGACACCACATTGCAGTCTCTTTTATCCCAAATGAGGCAGGAAACGCTGTATTTCTCTATACTTGGGGTTTATTTACAGGGATAAATAATACGAATAGGCCCACCGTCCCTTTAAGAAACCCAAATAAAATCCTATCCCTATTCAAGGAACTAACTGACTTCTCAGGCCCTTACTATCAGGGCCGCCAGCTAAGCCGGTTGTCAACCCAAAACATGTACATTCCATACAAAGTCTCTGCAGATAATAACAAAGCGCTTGCCTTATCTTTAGTTTTTTAAGGTCCTCTGCAACCAGACGTCACTGCTTCAGCATGGCTCTCTCAGCCGTGTCTCTCACTCTCTGCAAGCTTCTTTAACCAGCTCCTGGTAGCTGGGGAGCTCCTCTGTCTTCCCCCCTTCTCTGGGGAAAAACTGTCTCTCAGTGCCTTGCTGCTTCCATACTCTTAAGGCACTTCCTGATTAATTAGCCAGTAGGTGAGCAGCCATGCCAGAGAGGATTAACTTAACTCTCTGTGGTGAAAAAGTCCAATAGCTGCCCCATTCAGCCCCTAGAGGACAGAGATGGCACCACAATATACATACGCACACACGCACACACACATACACACACACATTTCAACTCTAACACTTGCTGTTTTGTATAAACTATATCTGCCATTTTGTAAGAAAGAAAAGACTTGATGGGCAATAGATAATCTCAGCTTTTGTTTGTTGTGTCTTTAATACTTTCTTTGTATAGCTATTGAGACTTGAGTGGGAGCTGGTGTAAATCAATGCGTCCTTGTCAGAGAGAGGGAAGCATGGGACTCCAGCCTGGCTGTTAACATGATTGGTGCCTTTTTCATGCACGATAAATACTATTCATGTCTGACTGCCAACACTTAAAGTCAGTCTGTGTTTCTGACTGGTGAAATATCTGCCCTCGAGATGGAAAATAATTTTCCACTTCATTAGTTCTTGTAGAAAAACGATCATTCTTGGTACATCTGAGCTCACTGAACAACAACAACAACTCCTGCTGGAGCTAGTGAAAGTACTTATTTCTGTGTAGCACTGGTGGGCCACACAACCCCTTAGGCCTCGGCCAGGGTGGCGCTGAGCGGGCGGGCGCTCATGCGCGGCGGTGCAAGCAAGTGGCAAATTCAAATTTGCTTGCTTGGCAAGCAGCTAAGTGCGACGCATGCTCAGACGCTTGCTCACGCTGACCACACACATTGCCGCAATGTGTTTCATCGCGGCCAGCGTGAGCACGCCCGCCCGCTCAGTGCCACCCTGGCCAAGGCCTTACTGGACTTGTGCACCCACACTTTTTTTTTCTTTTCTTTTGTGTAAGTAAGGATGCTGCTATCATTGGTCAAAGAGATAAAGGGGATGCACAGTAAGTAACAGATAAAGTTGAATAAATAGGGCCCAAAGACGTTGGAAACATTCACTTAGATTGTGAGCGTCCACAGCAGGGTTTCCCTTTGCCTCGTTTACTTAATGCTCTTATCTCCATTATTTGGCCTTTACTTTGCCTGTACTGTGATTTTGTAAAGTTCTCGGTGCACTGTTGGCGCTATATAAATACTATTGCACATATGTATACATACAAGCAGGAAACAAGTAATAAATGAAAGAAAAAACATTTTGTTCATATCCTACAAATCTATGTGGAAGGAAATGCCATAAAACATGAAACCGTGATGGAAGCTGCAAGCACAATCTAAGCAAACATGCAATAATAAAGGCAAATAAAAGTGGAATTTACTGTTACAAGGTGAATACATTAATATTCTTCCTTTTTATGGTAATTTGGAGCTAAGAATTAATAAAACATAGAAAGGTACAATCTTACATATATGGAAGTTGTCAAAAAGTAAATTCAACACCGTAATGCCTTCTCTGCCATTTTAACTCTTGATTCATATGATTTAGACTTCACATGTAAATGCAATAAGGACAAAAATACATTTTACAGGCCATTTTCTAAGGCACAAAGGAGAGTATTTAGCAGTGTCTGCCTGCTGCAAAACGAATGCTAAAGAATTGCACCTGATTTATCAAAGCAAAAAAAAGAATTGATTTTCTCTGATAAAACCGATGCTATTTGTTTGTGGCATTAATACAATTACCTGTAAAGTGAATCTAATCAAGTTACTATACTTGTATGAAAATGATTTACAGTAGAGCCAACTAAACTGGTCTCCAAAAAAAATGAAATGAATGCAAAAAATAAACTGAACATCGTTACGATCTGAGACTTGCAATGGATTTCTCCTTCCTGCTGGAGAGAGCTGGGTCTCGCAGCTCTGTGGTTGTGCCTTTCCCGTTCTGTGACATGCATTCCATGACCTGCTGTGTCTGGGTGGGAATGAAGGTGCTGCCAGTGTTCCGGCAGGGCTGCCCTCTTACTGATTGTTCTTTGCTACTGTATGTCTGCAGGTACCTTTTTGCATTGCAAGTGAAGCAGGACTTGGTACAAGGCAAGCTGACTTGTAACGAGACCAGCACTGCACTCCTAATCTCACATATTGTACAATGTAAGTTTCAGAATTTTATTTATGGGTTTCTGCATTGCTTCCATTTCCTTCTAAACACTGTTAACATGTTTCTGTCAATGTCGGTGTATTTGTTGCTTCCTCAGGTAGTGAGGCAACACTGTTCCCTATTTGCCTCAGATTAGTGGGATGGAGTTGAAATTAATTGCTCATATTATTGCCCTCCATCGTATATCCAATTATGCATGTGGGGTTTTCTTCCGTTTGTGCTTATTGTTGCTTTACTTGGATTTCCCCTTCTTCATATCATCCCAGCATTGAGGGCTAATTTGTTCTCTGCCTTCGCTATAAATGTGAGCAAATTAGAATGTGCACATTTACTGCGCTATAATATAATTTTTTATATCAGATTGTTGTGGGTGCATTAGATTGATATTATGAGTCCCCATAGTTAGGAATTAATTAAAACAAAATCAAACTGTGACCTTCATAAATAAATGTTTTAAAATCAATGTTTCTCCAGAATAAAAAATGACTGCAAGATATTACAAGTATATAAGCATAACGAATAAGGCAAATACCCCTACACATTATGCCATGACGCAGTCCTCCTCTGAACAGGGGTAGATGTTGGTTGCCTTCATTTAAATGGAGTTGATCTCTTCTCCAGCATGGAGAAGACATCTTTTCAGCACATCGAATAGGGGCCAAAGTCTAGGTACTATATACTTATTATACCAAAGTCTAGGTATTTTATCCTAGTTGCATACAGAGCATGCCAGTCTGCACAATGGTGCTATCATACTGATCATATTGTATTTTGCAATTGTGCAAAGGGGAGTCTGCTACACAGGTGTTTTTCCAGCGTATAAATCATTTATTATGAGCACAGCATCAATGTGAGTTAAATAGCTAGTTTATCCTGTGTGCGCAGGACAAAACCATCAAGGGCCACTTCTCTGATCAAGTCAAAGGAATTGCATTCAGGGCGCAATAACTTATATCTTTTGCAAAAAAAAAAAAAACACATTGGCTCAGCTGTGTAATTTGTGTGCCTGTTATCTTTCTGATCCTTCTTATTTAGCCGAGATAGGAGATTTTGATGAAGCTGCTGACCATGAGCACTTGGCAAAGAACAAGTATATACCTCAACAAGAAGCCCTAGAAGAGAAGATCGTGGAATTTCATCGTAACCATTTGTACGTTTTCTTACCTGCCTTTAAGAACTGTCCCAAGAACGCATTGTTTTAACATGTGAAAAGCCATTTATTTTTTAACCTGCAATAAAATCATGAAGAGGTTTGATGTTCATCTAAGCAGCAGCTATTATGGAATGGAGGCTTTGCCCAGGTCCCACAGTCATTAGAATTGTGAGCTTGTCATTTGTCTCCTGACAACTTCCATTCTTTTTGGAACCCTGAGAAATGACTTAGTCCATGTATGCTCCTTTTTGTTTATTAATGGCGTTATTTGTTCAGTTGATGTATTTTTTTTAAATTCAGTTTACATTTCATCTAATGGCTTATTTCTTTTATCCCATGAAGTGGTCAGACTCCCGCAGAGTCCGATTTCCAGCTCCTGGAGATCGCTCGTCGGTTAGAGATGTATGGAGTCCGACTGCACCCTGCCAAGGACAGGGAAGGAACCAAGATTAACCTGGCCGTAGCCAACACCGGCATTCTAGTGTTTCAGGTTTGTAATAGCAAACTGGCACATTTGGTAACATTAAGTAACTTCATTTCCTTTTCTTGTTCCCCACTCTCCTAAAAAAAAATGTATATATTCCCATGGAATCCAATCTACTCTTCTTTGTTGTGTGCTTTTTAAAGTTACCTTTGAGCATTACCTTTGACCCCATTCCCTCCCATCTCCTAAAACCTCTTGCTCCTTCTATAATCCCTATGCTCACACAGATCTTTAACTCTTCCCTCTACTCTGGTACCTTTCCTTCATCCTTCAAGCATGCAACCGTTATACCATTACTCAAAAACAGCAAGCTTGACCCTACCTGTCCTTCTAACTATCGACCTGTCTCCCTCCTGCCTTTTGCCTCCAAACTCCTTGAACGTCTTGTATTCTCTCGATTGCTACACTTTCTCAACACCTATTCTGTACTAGACCCTCTACAATCTGGCTTCCGCACTGCTCACTCTACTGAAACAGCCCTCACTAAAATAACTGACGACCTCCACGCTGCCAAAGACAGAGGTCATTACACTCTGCTCATATTACTCGACCTCTCTGCAGCATTCGACACCGTGGACCACCCTCTTCTCCTTCACATTCTCCATACTCTTGGTATTCGGAACAAAGCTTTATCCTGGATCTCCTCTTACCTCTCCCATCGTACCTTCAGTGTCTCTTTTGCTAACACCTCCTCCTCCTCTATTGATCTCTCTGTGGGGGTACCCCAGGGCTCTGTTTTGGGACCCCTTCTCTTTTCTCTCAACACACTCTCTCTGGGGGACCTCAATATCACAAAGATACGCCCTTTCCTCTGTTACTCAACTGCTAAAACTCTGACTCAGGCCCTCATTCTCTCACGTCTCGATTACTGCAACCTCCTGCTGTCCGGCCTTCCTACCTCTCACCTGTCTCTCCTACAATCTATCCTAAACACTGCTGCCAGAATCACTCTACTCTTTCCTAAATCTGTCTCAGCGTCTCCCCTGCTGAAATCCCTCTCCTGGCTTCCGATTAAATCGCGTATCTCACACTCAATTCTACTGCTCACTTTTAAAGCTTTACATTCTTCTGCCCCTCATTACATCTCAGCCCTAATTTCTCGCTATGCACCATCACGACTCTTGCGTTCTTCTCAAGGATGTCTTCTTTCTACCCCCTTTGTATCTAAAGCTCTCTCCCGCCTTAAACCTTTCTCACTTTCTGCCCCACACCTCTGGAATGCTCTTCCCCTCAATACCCGACTAGCCCCCTCGCTATCCACCTTTAAGACCCACCTTAAGACACATCTGCTTAAAGAAGCATATGAGTAGCACTGGATAATCATGGACACATGACACAAAGCTTGGCCTCCCGCAGACGCACTTACTAGTATTCCCTCCTACTGTCTCTGTACGTTCTCCCTACCTACCAATTAGATTGTAAGCTCCTCGGAGCAGGGACTCCTTCCTTAATGTTACTTTTACAGTATGTCTGAAGCACTTATTCCCATGATGTGTTATTTATATTTGTTATTTATATGACATGTATTACTACTGTGAAGCGCTATGTACATTTTATGGCGCTATACAAATAAAGACATACATACATACATACATTAATACAGACAATATGTGTCTTGCAGTCAGGGTCATATATAGCATATCTGCTATGGTTTTTCATTGTTTTATTTATTTCTTTATAAAAATGTTTTACCAGGAAGTAATACATTGAGTTACCTCTCGTTTTCAAGTATGTCCTGGGCATAGAGTTATGATGACACATACTTAATTACAAATACGTGGGTACATGGGTGTTTTGAGGACATGTTTGGTTTCTACAACATACTGCGTGTTGAGCCACGTCTTATATTGTATTATATTGTATTAGATGTAGGAAACGGGTACAATCATTGTGTTTTGCCATTGCACAGGTAAAGCCTTTTTTTTTTTTTTTTTAATATAACTCCCTGTTTTCCAAAATTATTTCATGCAACCCTCTGTTTGATTTTCTCACACATTTGAAACCACCCTAGCGCCTTAATAAATAATCAATTTGTTTTTTAGCGGAGAACGTTTTGAAGGAATCTGCATTATGAATGCAAGCTTGCAGCCCTTTAATTAAAAAAAAATAATATATATATATATATATATATATTAACATACACACCCAGCAATCTCAAACGCCCACACCCACCTAATCTTGACTATATGTAATGCCACATAGAGTGCAACTGGGCTTTTGTGGCACACAAATACAGCAAACACAGGGGGTGCCCAGTGCTACGTCCAAATGACAAAACATACATGGTAATAATTACAAGAAATGATGCTTCAGTGTAAATAATAATGCTAATGCTATTAATATTATAAGCTTATGATGTTTTGGCCAAAATTTCTAACTAAAAAAACATATTTTAATATTAATAGCATTAGCATTATTATTTACACTGAAGCATAATTTCTTGTAATTATTACCATGTATGTTTTGTCATTTGGACGTAGCACTGGGCACCCCCTGTGTTTGCTATATATATATGTATATTAAAACATCCAGCCTAAGGTGACTTATCGATGTTCACAGGATACAATATCAGAAAAGTACCTATTACATGTTGCTGATTCCCATTACTTCATCATCCTCCTTTGTCGTTAAATCAACAATAAAGGACAGTGAACACAATACTAAATGCCATTTGTGATGACCATGTCAGCAAAAGGGAACTTGTTTATGTAAATGACGTGTAATAGCTGTTAGTTTATAGACTTTGTATTCTTTCACTGCTGCCCATGATGCTTCCTTGCTACAGGTAGTAACATTGTACAGCTCATTGTAGAGGGTGTAAGTTTGCAGGTGCTTCCTTCTGAGTGATGTATCAGGAAATGAACGCTGTCCACCAGGACATATTTTCTAAGCACCTTTAAGACATAAAATTGTCCAGGGAGGGATGGGAACGTTCAGCTCTATTTTATCATTGTGTCTCATTAAAAAGAAAATCCTCTATTCACACCCTCTATCTACATCTTCCTACTGCTGGGGATCTCCCCTAAGCCTGAACCCAGACATACACACCTGATCTCACCTACGCCTCCCTGCCATCTCTTCCCCTGTAAATGGTGTTAACCTTCTGATTTAATACTGACTAACCTTAAAACTCGCCCCACAAAGCATCCCAATAATCTGCACTCATGGCTATTCTCCCACACTCAGTCACTCCTACCACCCATTGTGACCAAGCACTGCCATCTACAGCACTTACTCCCTCACCTGCTGTCTCTGTAAGTCTCCCATCATACCACTTAGATTGTAAGCTCTTCAGGGCAGGGATTTCCTTTCTTATTGTCTGATTTTGCTGCGTTCATTGTATTATTATAACTCCCTGTACTGTATTCTTTGTGAAGCGCTGAGTACACTTTTGGCGCTATATAAATAAAGACATACAATACAATACAAAATGAGCCAAGTCATTCAATGAGCTGAGATTATTATATAATGCAAGATATATAATCCGATGTTTGTGTCATGAAAATATTTCCTTAAGGGGAAAATACAATAGCTTCTGAATTATTTTATTGGGGCATTTAGTCCACTTGAATATTAACCCATTCAGTGCTGAAAAGGCCTGCATTGCAGAAGTCCGTTTTTTGTCCGGATAGTATACTTTGCTTATTCTTGTTACGTCTTTTTTCTCCATGCCCCCACCCTGTCAGAGGGCCGAGCATAAGAAGGAAAAAAAAGGGGGGAGGAGGTCTTGCTAAAAGCATAATGACATTATGCAAAAGGAAGGTGATAAAGGAATTAAAATCTAGTTATTTTTTATTTTATTAGTTCTAGAAAAATTTATCCATCATCAAGGTTTATTAAACACGTCACTAATAGTGGTTGATACTAGGATTAACTGCACTGTATATGCCCAAACTTTCCTACTAGTGTTACATTATGTTCTACTTCTGCTTTTTCTTTAATAACTTGTTAGAATACTCTTTATTTTATGTTTGTACCATAAAGTCTCTTAATACATACTAAACACTCAACATATCCCACTTTGATTGCTGTAATATAGTCACTGACCTCTCAATCTGCCAACTTTATATCTGTTGTCTCCTTACTGTAGTAAATGGCATCTCTTTGTTTTTCCGCCTTTATATTCTGACCCCATCTTCATTTCTGAAATGGACCCACATTTCTGTCAGTGTCCCCTCACTCTTTGTGTACAAGGCTGCCTTCTTTCTGCCCAGTATTCTTCTATTGTTCTCCAATGTCTTATCAAGAATGTTGTTTCACTGTTCTAATAGCGAGAAAGTGAGTAAGCTCAGCGGTGCACCAACTGGGGGGCGCGACTGCCTGCGGGGGGAGGGGGGGCAGGGTTTACAGAGGCCCTGCGCGCTTCCCGAAGGCACTTAAATTAAGTGCCGGGGGAGCTGCAGGGCCTCTGTAAACCTTTACTTACCTTGGTTCCACACGCGTCGCCATGGCAACGCGGATTCAAATTACGCCGCAAGGTCATGTGACGTCATGTTGCTATGGCAATGTGACGCTGGAGTTGAGGTGAGGGGGGGCGCGGGGGTGAGGTGACCGCCGCCAGGGGGGCGCAGGGAAAAAAGTTTGCACCCCCCTGAATTAGCTATTCCTTACAAATAGTGTCTCTTTCTAAAGCCATCAACGTTTTATTTGTGCAAAAAAGGAAGCACTTTAGGGAGTTTTTCCAACTTTTCAATGTTTGACTAGCACTTCAAGTTCTCCTCCTCTATTTTTGGCTATGGGAAAGAAGTCCAAACAGATATCTTAAGTTTAGAGAGCTGGCAAATCTCACTCTCCAAGTCTGTGTGTATTGTTCTGTCAGTCTTTTGATTCTCGTATATCTGTGTGTTTTTATACTGTATATGTATATTTTCTTTTATAAATAATTTGTGTTTTGGTATAAATTATTAATTTTTTACCTTTTGTAGCCACCACTACACAGATTGACCACCTGTCATGCATCAATTCTTTACAGTCCACCGTCTAATAGACAGTGGTAGACGCCCTGCTAATTAAGTTTTGGATGTAACTTTCTGAGCGTCTGTTTGAAAGCTATGATTTAAATGTCCGTGTGCTCTCTTTCAGGGTCACACAAAAATAAATGCATTTAATTGGGCAAAGGTTCGAAAGCTGAGTTTCAAGAGAAAGAGGTTTCTTATAAAACTGCGTCCAGATGCAAATGTAAGTGATATGAATGCTTGAACCACAATGCAAAAGCAGCCCATATAAGTACCTCAGATAAAAAAAGAAGAGAGAACCCTCATTGCTGCAGTTTATTTACATATAAATCCTGATCTGGTGAACGTAATCAACTAACCAGTGAAACATGCAGCAACAGTGCAGTCAATTTTTTTTAATGAAAAGATTAACCTGCACATTACTTAGCATTGGCTAATTGTCTTTTCTTTCTTTCCTTCCCCCTCATCATTACCTGGACTGCCCTGCCCCCTCTTCTCTTCTCCTTTCACTCTATTGCCCCTCTGTTCCTTCCCCTATGCACCTCATTCTCCTCTCTGCACCCATTTGCCCCCACCTCTCCTCTCTGTTCTCTATTGTCCCCACTTCTCTGTTCTCTATTGTCCCCGCCTCTCCTCTCTGTTCTCTATTGTCCCCACCTCTCCGTTCTCTATTGCCCCCACCTCTCCGTTCTCTATTGCCCCCACCTCTCCGTTCTCTATTGCCCCCACCTCTCCGTTCTCTATTGCCCCACCTCTCCTCTCTGTTCTCTATTGTCCCCACCTCTCCGTTCTCTATTGTCCCCGCCTCTCCTCTCTGTTCTCTATTGTCCCCACCTCTCCGTTCTCTATTGTCCCCACCTCTCCGTTCTCTATTGTCCCCGCCTCTCTGTTCTCTATTGTCCCCACCTCTCCGTTCTCTATTGTCCCGCCTCTCCTCTCTGTTCTCTATTGTCCCCGCCTCTCCTCTCTGTTCTCTATTGCCCCCACCTCTCCGTTCTCTATTGCCCCCACCTCTCCGTTCTCTATTGCCCCCACCTCTCCTTTCTCTATTGCCCCCACCTCTCCATTCTCTATTGCCCCCACCTCTCCTCTCTGTTCTCTATTGTCCCCACCTCTCTGTTCTCTATTGTCCCCGCCTCTCCTCTCTGTTCTCTATTGTCCCCACCTCTCCGTTCTCTATTGTCCCCACCTCTCCGTTCTCTATTGTCCCCACCTCTCTGTTCTCTATTGTCCCCACCTCTCCGTTCTCTATTGTCCCCGCCTCTCCTCTCTGTTCTCTATTGTCCCCGCCTCTCCTCTCCGTTCTCTATTGTCCCCGCCTCTCCTCTCTGTTCTCTATTGTCCCCGCCTCTCCTCTCTGTTCTCTATTGTCCCCACCTCTCCGTTCTCTATTGCCCCCGCCTCTCCTCTCTGTTCTCTATTGTCCCCACCTCTCCGTTCTCTATTGTCCCCACCTCTCCGTTCTCTATTGTCCCCACCTCTCCGTTCTCTATTGTCCCCGCCTCTCCTCTCCGTTCTCTATTGTCCCCACCTCTCCGTTCTCTATTGTCCCCACCTCTCCGTTCTCTATTGTCCCCACCTCTCCGTTCTCTATTGTCCCCACCTCTCCGTTCTCTATTGTCCCCACCTCTCCGTTCTCTATTGTCCCCGCCTCTCCGTTCTCTATTGTCCCCGCCTCTCCGTTCTCTATTGTCCCCACCTCTCCGTTCTCTATTGTCCCCACCTCTCCGTTCTCTATTGTCCCCACCTCTCCGTTCTCTATTGTCCCCACCTCTCCGTTCTCTATTGTCCCCGCCTCTCTGTTCTCTATTGTCCCCACCTCTCCGTTCTCTATTGTCCCAGCCTCTCCTCTCCGTTCTCTATTGTCCCCACCTCTCCGTTCTCTATTGTCCCCACCTCTCCGTTCTCTATTGTCCCCGCCTCTCTGTTCTCTATTGTCCCCACCTCTCCGTTCTCTATTGTCCCCGCCTCTCCTCTCCGTTCTCTATTGTCCCCGCCTCTCCTCTCCGTTCTCTATTGTCCCCGCCTCTCCTCTCCGTTCTCTATTGTCCCCACCTCTCCGTTCTCTATTGTCCCCACCTCTCCGTTCTCTATTGTCCCCACCTCTCCGTTCTCTATTGTCCCCGCCTCTCCTCTCCGTTCTCTATTGTCCCCGCCTCTCCTCTCCGTTCTCTATTGTCCCCACCTCTCCGTTCTCTATTGTCCCCACCTCTCCGTTCTCTATTGTCCCCACCTCTCCGTTCTCTATTGTCCCCACCTCTCCGTTCTCTATTGTCCCCACCTCTCCGTTCTCTATTGTCCCCACCTCTCCGTTCTCTATTGTCCCCGCCTCTCTGTTCTCTATTGTCCCCACCTTTCCGTTCTCTATTGTCCCCACCTCTCCGTTCTCTATTGTCCCCACCTCTCCGTTCTCTATTGTCCCCACCTCTCCGTTCTCTATTGTCCCCACCTCTCCGTTCTCTATTGTCCCCGCCTCTCCGTTCTCTATTGTCCCCGCCTCTCCGTTCTCTATTGTCCCCACCTCTCCGTTCTCTATTGTCCCCAACTCTCCGTTCTCTATTGTCCCCGCCTCTCCTCTCCGTTCTCTATTGTCCCCGCCTCTCCTCTCCGTTCTCTATTGTCCCCACCTCTCCGTTCTCTATTGTCCCCACCTCTCTGTTCTCTATTGTCCCCACCTTTCCGTTCTCTATTGTCCCCACCTCTCCGTTCTCTATTGTCCCCACCTCTCCGTTCTCTATTGTCCCCACCTCTCCGTTCTCTATTGTCCCCACCTCTCCGTTCTCTATTGTCCCCACCTCTCCGTTCTCTATTGTCCCCACCTCTCCGTTCTCTATTGTCCCCACCTCTCCGTTCTCTATTGTCCCCGCCTCTCCTCTCCGTTCTCTATTGTCCCCGCCTCTCCTCTCCGTTCTCTATTGTCCCCACCTCTCCGTTCTCTATTGTCCCCACCTCTCCGTTCTCTATTGTCCCCGCCTCTCCTCTCCGTTCTCTATTGTCCCCGCCTCTCCTCTCCGTTCTCTATTGTCCCCACCTCTCCGTTCTCTATTGTCCCCACCTCTCCATTCTCTATTGCCCCCACCTCTCCTCTCTGTTCTCTATTGTCCCCACCTCTCCGTTCTCTATTGTCCCCACCTCTCCATTCTCTATTGCCCCCACCTCTCCTCTCTGTTCTCTATTGTCCCCACCTCTCCGTTCTCTATTGTCCCCACCTCTCCGTTCTCTATTGTCCCCGCCTCTCCGTTCTCTATTGTCCCCACCTCTCCGTTCTCTATTGTCCCCGCCTCTCCTCTCCGTTCTCTATTGTCCCCAACTCTCCGTTCTCTATTGTCCCCACCTCTCCGTTCTCTATTGTCCCCACCTCTCCGTTCTCTATTGTCCCCGCCTCTCCTCTCCGTTCTCTATTGTCCCCGCCTCTCCTCTCCGTTCTCTATTGTCCCCGCCTCTCCTCTCCGTTCTCTATTGTCCCCGCCTCTCCTCTCCGTTCTCTATTGTCCCCACCTCTCCGTTCTCTATTGTCCCCACCTCTCCGTTCTCTATTGTCCCCACCTCTCCGTTCTCTATTGTCCCCGCCTCTCCTCTCCGTTCTCTATTGTCCCCGCCTCTCCTCTCCGTTCTCTATTGTCCCCACCTCTCCGTTCTCTATTGTCCCCACCTCTCCATTCTCTATTGCCCCCACCTCTCCTCTCCGTTCTCTATTGTCCCCACCTCTCTGTTCTCTATTGTCCCCACCTCTCCGTTCTCTATTGTCCCCGCCTCTCCTCTCTGTTCTCTATTGTCCCCGCCTCTCCTCTCTGTTCTCTATTGTCCCCACCTCTCCGTTCTCTATTGCCCCCGCCTCTCCTCTCTGTTCTCTATTGTCCCCACCTCTCCGTTCTCTATTGTCCCCACCTCTCCGTTCTCTATTGTCCCCACCTCTCCGTTCTCTATTGTCCCCACCTCTCCGTTCTCTATTCCGCCTCTCCTCTCCGTTCTCTATTGTCCCCACCTCTCCGTTCTCTATTGTCCCCACCTCTCCGTTCTCTATTGTCCCCACCTCTCCGTTCTCTATTGTCCCCACCTCTCCGTTCTCTATTGTCCCCGCCTCTCCGTTCTCTATTGTCCCCGCCTCTCCGTTCTCTATTGTCCCCACCTCTCCGTTCTCTATTGTCCCCACCTCTCCGTTCTCTATTGTCCCCACCTCTCCGTTCTCTATTGTCCCCACCTCTCCGTTCTCTATTGTCCCCGCCTCTCTGTTCTCTATTGTCCCCACCTCTCCGTTCTCTATTGTCCCCGCCTCTCCTCTCCGTTCTCTATTGTCCCCACCTCTCCGTTTTCTATTGTCCCCACCTCTCCGTTCTCTATTGTCCCCACCTCTCCGTTCTCTATTGTCCCCGCCTCTCCTCTCCGTTCTCTATTGTCCCCGCCTCCCCTCTCCGTTCTCTATTGTCCCCACCTCTCCGTTCTCTATTGTCCCCACCTCTCCGTTCTCTATTGTCCCCACCTCTCCGTTCTCTATTGTCCCCACCTCTCCGTTCTCTATTGTCCCCACCTCTCCGTTCTCTATTGTCCCCACCTCTCCGTTCTCTATTGTCCCCGCCTCTCCGTTCTCTATTGTCCCCACCTCTCCGTTCTCTATTGTACCCACCTCTCCGTTCTCTATTGTCCCCACCTCTCCGTTCTCTATTGTCCCCACCTCTCCGTTCTCTATTGTCCCCACCTCTCCGTTCTCTATTGTCCCCACCTCTCCGTTCTCTATTGTCCCCGCCTCTCCGTTCTCTATTGTCCCCGCCTCTCCGTTCTCTATTGTCCCCACCTCTCCGTTCTCTATTGTCCCCACCTCTCCGTTCTCTATTGTCCCCGCCTCTCCTCTCCGTTCTCTATTGTCCCCGCCTCTCCTCTCCGTTCTCTTTTGTCCCCACCTCTCCGTTCTCTATTGTCCCCGCCTCTCCTCTCCGTTCTCTATTGTCCCCGCCTCTCCTCTCCGTTCTCTATTGTCCCCGCCTCTCCTCTCCGTTCTCTATTGTCCCCGCCTCTCCTCTCCGTTCTCTATTGTCCCCACCTTTCCGTTCTCTATTGTCCCCACCTCTCCGTTCTCTATTGTCCCCACCTCTCCGTTCTCTATTGTCCCCGCCTCTCCTCTCCGTTCTCTATTGTCCCCGCCTCTCCTCTCCGTTCTCTATTGTCCCCGCCTCTCCTCTCCGTTCTCTATTGTCCCCACCTCTCCGTTCTCTATTGTCCCCACCTCTCCGTTCTCTATTGTCCCCACCTCTCCGTTCTCTATTGTCCCCGCCTCTCCGTTCTCTATTGTCCCCACCTCTCCGTTCTCTATTGTCCCCGCCTCTCCTCTCCGTTCTCTATTGTCCCCGCCTCTCCTCTCCGTTCTCTATTGTCCCCACCTCTCCGTTCTCTATTGTCCCCACCTCTCCGTTCTCTATTGTCCCCACCTCTCCGTTCTCTATTGTCCCCACCTCTCCGTTCTCTATTGTCCCCACCTCTCCGTTCTCTATTGTCCCCACCTCTCCGTTCTCTATTGTCCCCACCTCTCCGTTCTCTATTGTCCCCGCCTCTCCTCTCCGTTCTCTATTGTCCCCGCCTCTCCTCTCCGTTCTCTATTGTCCCCACCTCTCCATTCTCTATTGTCCCCACCTCTCCGTTCTCTATTGTCCCCACCTCTCCGTTCTCTTTTGTCCCCACCTCTCCGTTCTCTATTGTCCCCGCCTCTCCTCTCCGTTCTCTATTGTCCCCGCCTCTCCTCTCCGTTCTCTATTGTCCCCACCTCTCCGTTCTCTATTGCCCCCACCTCTCCTCTCCGTTCTCTATTGTCCCCACCTCTCCTCTCCATTCTCTATTGCCCCCACCTCTCCGTTCTCTATTGTCCCCGCCTCTCCTCTCCGTTCTCTATTGTCCCCGCCTCTCCTCTCCGGTCTCTATTGTCCCCACCTCTCCGTTCTCTATTGTCCCCGCCTCTCCTCTCCGTTCTCTATTGTCCCCACCTCTCCATTCTCTATTGTCCCCACCTCTCCGTTCTCTATTGTCCCCACCTCTCCGTTCTCTATTGTCCCCGCCTCTCCTCTCCGTTCTCTATTGTCCCCAACTCTCCGTTCTCTATTGCCCCCACCTCTCCTCTCCGTTCTCTATTGTCCCCACCTCTCCTCTCCGTTCTCTATTGCCCCCACCTCTCCGTTCTCTATTGTCCCCGCCTCTCCTCTCCGTTCTCTATTGTCCCCACCTCTCCATTCTCTATTGTTCCCACCTCTCCGTTCTCTATTGCCCCGCCTCTCCTCCTCTGTTCTCTATTGCCCTGCCTCTCCTCCTCCTCTGTTCTCTATTGCCCACACCTCTCCTCCCCGTTCTCTATTGCCCCGCCTCTCTTTTTCCTCTGCACTTTTTCCCCTGCACCCCATTACACGCCACCTCGTTCTCTCTCTTGAAAGCCACTACTCCCTAACTACTGTGCTTCTCATATTAGAATTGCTATGGGAACTATCATTCTGATACTGCCTCATGTCATGGGGACTGCTGTTCCTTCTTGGAGGGAGGGGAAAGCAGCATGGCATGCTTCTTCACACTGATTCAGGCAGCAGCCTATAAACGTGATGGTCCCCATAGCCTGCACAATATGAGAGAGAGGCAAACAGTCGAGAGTGCTTTTTTTCCTAGCCCTGACTATGCCCTAATATGCTTAGAAGTATTCCTATTGTGTGTATCTTCCTTTAATGAAACAAGGTCCATCTCCTTGTACGATTTGTTCTCCAGTTCCGGAGATGTAGGCCCATATTTATTAACCATTGCTATTCCATAAGACGTCTTCCAGTGCTGAAGACTCCTTACGATCCAGTAAGTTGAATGGACTGTCAGGGGTCTTCTGAAGCAGGAAGGGGTCTTATGGAGTAGCATCGCTTAATAAATGTGGGCCATTATAATCTGATCCTCCCATTATAAAATGCATGGGGAGTGCATTCCCTTTTCCTGCAAATCACATTGTTGCATATGTAGTGCAGTAAGTATGGCAATATTTTAACTAACAAACTTCTAGGCATAAATAAAGTAGCAGCATCCTCTAGAATATGATCAAAAGATTTTTTTTTTTTTCAATCTAAGCTATTGCTGTAGCATAATATGACAGAAGTACTCTTTCATTTATGCTTTCTCCATAGAGTTCATTCCAGGACACCTTGGAATTTATGATGGCCAGTCGTGATTTTTGCAAATCCTTTTGGAAAATATGTGTAGAATACCATGCCTTCTTCAGACTCTTTGAGGAACCCAAGCCAAAGCCAAAAGCCGTTCTCTTTAGCAGAGGATCGTCGTTTAGATTCAGGTAAGGACCTGTTTACAGTACAGGCAGACCTCGGTTATCCAACACAATGCGTTACTCAAAATGGCGTTGGATAGCGAAACGTCTTAAAGCGAAACACGTTTTCCCATAGGAACACTGTTTATATGAAAGGTTCCGTTCCTGAAGGCATTTTTAATGCTAAAATACAGAAAATATTTTACTCAGACAATAAGATATGCAGCACACACATACATTATATAGTGTAGATACTGTATTATATATATAATATAACATAATATATCAAGTAATTTAATAATATAATATATTATATAGTATAATATAATATTATATGATATATATATTATATACACACAAACAACTTTGCAAAGCGTCGTAAGAGCGTTGGATAAGCCGTTTTGGCGTTGTAAAAATGAATATAGGTATGCATTGCATAGTGTTGGATAAGCCATTCTTTGTAAAGCGAAGCGTTGTAAAACGAGGACTGCCTGTATTGAATTAATTAGGTTATTTTGTGTGACCACGTTACAACCGAAGAGGTAATCTGGGAAAATTGCAAATCCAATTGTAAATAGAAATAGAACTTCAAATTGCATTCATTCTTTAAAAATATGTTGGTGGTAAGGAATTATTATCAAAACTCCTCTAGCCGAAGTACTCTAAGTGACACAGATATTAAATGCAAACCAAAACAAGGGCTCCAGCACACACTGATTAATAGAGAAAACGAACGAGTCATGGAATAAGCCAAAAATTTAATAGCGGTAATAATAGAACAATAGGTATCACACAAATATGGAAATGCTACACGACTATAAATGTAGAATATATGGATCTTATAAAGCACAAGAGTAGGGGGGGAGAGACACAGGGAAGGGGAGTGGGGAAAAAAACATTAAAGGAAAAACTGCAAACAAATAAACATAGAATGCGACAATGGGGGAGGGTAAGAGGGGCAACGTTTCAGGGTAACAACCCTTTCCTCAGGCCCGTTCCCTTGAGTCCAAAGGAACCACAAGGTACTTCCCTTAACCCTAACCCCCCCTACAAGACACAAAGTAGCCAAATAAGAATTAGCTCAGAATCAAGCCCTGGTCAAAAGTCCACAGTATATGCAAGAGTGTATACAAACCCAAACCGTCCTTTAAGTGGGATTATCAGGCTTCTGTCCTCTCTCTCTTTCTCTCTCTCTCTCTCTCTTTCTCAGATTCAAAGGTGGCCACCTTTATAAATATGTTTTACCAATGTGTCACAATCTGCAAAGAATCTTGGGACCTGACACAGCTAAAGCACCATTCCTAGTCAATTTGCTTAAAATTATTTAAAGCAGTATTGTATGTCAGTAACAAAAAGTACAGTATATGACCTATGTAATATAAAACTCACATATAGTACAATGTCGCTTTCAAAAGTTAGCCTCCCACAAACACCTGTCAAGCTGCTGCAGAAACTTGTTGTGATACGTCTCTCTTAAACCATGACAAGGTTCTGTTTTAAATTCTCTTCCCTCAGCCTTTTGGGCCTATTGTCGTAGCTCCGAAATGTGACAAACCGCTTCTAAAGTGCCCTTAACAAGCAGATTGGCATGCTGTGCTATTCTCTAAGCCTTTCTCGCAGGTCCGATCCATGTCCAAAAGGCTTTTTTAGAAGCGGTTTCACTCTGGCTCTGCCAAACCGATCGGTTTGTCAAAAAATCTTCTACTGTAGCTCACATATTGTGACTAAAACTGTTATTCGCGTAGCTCCATTATGCACACCGCTTTGAAAAACTCACATTTTTTTCACGCCACCTCAAGGGTGGCAAGATCGGTATTGCGAGTTACATCCAGAGCCTGAAATATGGGGTTGCACTCTCAGCCAAACCCATAAATTAGACTGCGGATGGCGTTCGCACCACCTCTGGTTATTCCGCTTCTAAAGCAAGTAGAAACAGGGTGGATTGGCTGTTGAGCTATGCGGTTTGTTACATTTTACAGACGCGATCTGCAATAGGGAATAATGTTTTTTTCTCAAATTTTTATTCTGCTACTTCTGCACCTGCCAAACCGTGCAGTTTGGCAATGACAACTTCGGAGCTACTAGAATAGACTCCTTTGTGTTTTAACTGCATGGACTCGCTAAGTAAAATCAACCCAGCATAACAGCACCTCAGACCTATGTTAATCAGTCATATCAATGTGAATATCTGCGTTGGCATATTTTATATGGCAGAGCAAATTACTGCATTCATTCTCCGTCTCCATCGCTGGGCAGTGTACACCCACATTATTGGTTAAACGTTGCAGAATCTTTCATCCTCTTGAATACTAACAGGATAAATAATAGAAGAAAGTAAAAAAAACTTGGCACCGTGCACATATTTATACCTTATTGTTTCCCTGGCGTGTGTTTCGTCAGTGGCCGTACGCAAAAGCAAGTTTTGGACTACGTCAAAGAAGGAGGGCACAAAAAAGTACAGTTTGAGAGGTAAGCAATCGTCATATCTGCAGCGCCTCTGAATTTGATATGATGTTTAAGGAGTCGTCCTTATATTGAGATATGAAAGGTTAACATTGCTAGTAGCAGAGCTCCAAACTATACAGTTTAGCAGGGGTGCGCAAACTGGGGGGCGCAAGATTTTTCCGGGGGGCGCGGCGGTTGAAGTGGCCCCGCGCTCTTCCCCGAGGCATTTACATTAAATGAAGAAGGACAGCGCAAGGCCTCTGCAACCTCTACTTACCGAGATTCAGCCGGCTTCCGGACACGTCTCCATGTCAACGTGGGGTCATGTGACGTCACATGACCCCCACGGCGGCATTTGCTCCCGCACTAAGGTATGGGGGAGGCGCGAGCACCGGGGGAGGCGCGAGCACCGGGGGAGACAAGGTTGTGGGGCGCAGCAGCAAACGTTTGCGCACCCTGCAGTATAGAACAATGGAAATGGAAACGTACAAAGTCGGTCATCCAACTACTAATCATCCTTTTTATATCTCAAGCTTTAACCGCTGCAGTCCTGGAAGAAACTGCAACACATGGCCCTGCAGTTCTTTTCAGTACTTGCGAGGTCTCATTTCTATTGCTGCTAAAGCGAGTTAGTTCTCACCTTTCGTACTTTTCCAGTTCGTTTAAAACAAAATATAAATTGGAATTTAATGAGTGTATTAATTGCACACTTCATAAATACATTGTGTACGTATTGCTTCTGCATGTTGTGTATTCTAGTTTATTGTGGCGAGTGTATTATCGCCGTTCCGTAAAAAACAGTTATGCATGATTCAAGTGGCAATAATGTTGAGGATTATTTTTAGGTAGTAGTTTTTCAAAGATATCATCTTGGTAATTGGAGTGGAGTGCAGGTGCGGTATATTTAAGGCTTAGATTAGGAAAACTCACTGTGTGCAAAATGTTACAACATATTTTGCTGTTGCAGGAAACACAGCAAGATTTGCTCTATTAGAAGTCTTTCTGCGCAGCCATCAGATCAGCTTCTGGAGGTGCCAAAACAGGTTAGTAATTCTTGCAATTGGCCATCTTTTCTGTTTGGTTTCTGTTTATATTGCATCAATGGTAATACGCTTTAGGAAGTGGGCCTGAAATGCATTGTAGAGTAATACATAGCAGGTCTATTCATTCCCAATCAAGACTCAAGAATGATCTTGAAAATATATTTAGACTCACATGAAGAGTATATTGCCCTAAAAACGTATAGTATGTATATGTGTACATACATATACGTGTGTGTGTGGATATATATGTACACACACACTCGAGTTATTGTTTTTTTTATTGTCTCTTAACATCTTCTTGCTCTGGCACACCACCAGTATCAGACATGTATGTGTGGTCCCCATGTCTTTGATGGATTGTAATTTTGGATGTAGTAGTTCCTTTCGCAGGTGTCATGCATTTATTTATTTCTTCTTTACTAAGTGTGCTTGGCTGTGTTGCTGCCTTATGTGGTATTTATTCTCAATATGTCTTCCCTTCTTTTCTCTATTTACTTTTTGTTCTCTTTAGAGCTCTAACATAACATTTGTACAGAGTTGTCAGCCAGATGAGATACAGACCGTACAGCAGGGGAAGGAACAGAAGCTGCTGGCAGCAGATGTGCCCATACAACGCAAAAGTCCATCCCCCAAGAAAAGCCCAGTGGATAGGAGAGCAAAGGAAGGGACGAATGTGACAATTGATGGTGAAGATAACACTGCCAAAGACCATACACAGCAGAACATAAGGAATACACCCCAGCCAAGCACAGGTCCAGCATCCAGGGCTGCTCATGGCAGCAGTACCTCAATTCCTTACATTGACTGCAGTGATGTAGATAGCGAGTATGATATTCACAGAGCGCTTTTAATCCGCTCGCAATCCCAAACAAATGACAATTATGAGGGTGATTTTCACAGTAGTAGCGTAATCTACCGAACAGATGAATATCTGAAACATACCAAATTTAGGCAACAGATGTCCTCTGTTCGGTCATCTTCTAATATTATTGAGGAATATATTGACGATGACCCAGCTGGTGTGTCCTTCTATGCTGGAGGCAGTCCCAAAATGCCCAGACACAGTTCTCTTATAGATGAAATGTTCAGTGGTCCAGACAGTCGTAGTCCTTTGGCTACTCCGTTACCCCCGAGTAGCAAAGGATCAAGTCCAAATGTGAGTTTTAATAGAACTGGATCACAGGGTTATATTTCAGAAAATGGATACAATAACAATAATGCAGTTAAAGATCTTGATGATGATAGTCTTGATGGCTTTTCCTCTGGTTATAAGCATTTCACCCCTGCTTTGCATAGGCCATGCATTCAGAAACTGCAAAGTGCTCGAAACCATTCTGAAACCGATCCATTTATTTTAAGCCATGTATCCTCAACCCCAGTGGCAGATCATAGGGCAGAAGAACAAAGAATAGATCATCTCTCCAAAATGGCTACCTTAGAAGCTAAAATGATGTCAAATGGGATGTTGGATAGTAGGCAGTCGAAATACAGTCCATCGTTGCGGAGTGGTGTGGTGGAAGACCGCATGGGTGCTGATCCAATGGTTGATGGTTCTACCAGCAGTGGAAGTGAATCTAGTGATACAGATTCAGATATAGTTGACACCTTCAGTCACCCACTGGTTTATGGGAACCCAATAGTCTTAAATTCCTCTCCAATGCCTAGAAATAATTACTCCTTTGGTAGCCTTCAGCTGGATGATTATGCAGAAGAGGTAAATGATGAGGAAGATACAGTTCTCAGCTTCAGTGATGAAGATGGTGCACATGTCTTTAGCTGCTAAGCAGTGATACCATGGATGGCGAGTACCAATCTTGCCCAGCAAAACTGCTTGGGTTGAACATACAGAGCAGCTTGTGATAGTGTGGTTCTGTGGAAGAATGAGGTGTAGAAGCATAGAAGTAGTTTGCACTTTGATCTGTATAATTGTGCTTAGGAATAATGCAGTTGTTGTTTTTTCGACCCGTAATTGACCCTAAAATCGGATCTAGTATTATTTGTGTGGATTATGTAAGATATTTTGTAATGTGTAAATTAGCACTTAAGAGTGATCAATGTAGCAGTTAGCTGGTTAGGATACTACTGTGTTTATCCAGGTACCTTAGTGTTATCTGAATTGGGCTCTGAAGTCACACAAGACTTGTGGTGGCCTTGGTGTGACACTTTTGCACTAATCAATAATGAATATCGCCTATCTCAAAATGAAGTTAAAGATCTTGTTTTAAGTTAGGAGAACGAGTGTTGCTTTTGTGATGATGCGAAACAAAGCCTCAGTGCCACCAAGGTATATTAAGCCATGTTGCACTGAGGTGATGTGCTTATTTTGTAGGTTGAATATTGAATACTACGACTGATAACTGTTCTGTTTCTCTCCAGTGCCTATTGTACAGTTAGGAATTAAACCTAAGGCGGAAATGCAGGGAACCTGATATTGCAGCAAGTACAGGCGTCCAAAACATCATTATTTACTGTTGGATTCATCACCGTCCTTCTTCTTTTGTTTATACGGTATATTTTTTCTGTCTAATAACCGTGAAAGGCAGACATGCATGCAGTACTACTGTTACTGCAACCGCGGTGACTGCTAAAAGTGCTTGTGTGGCTAATCTGGCTACAGATTGCCAGTAATATATTAATATTGTACAGTCTTAAGTCCAGTCACTGTTCATTACAGTGTCACACATACTATAGCATATATAGCATATACAATAATTATTATCATTTGCCATACTGTTCGGCGATATCATGCTGAGGGTTTTTTAACACTATTCGGCTGAGTATAAGCAGTATAGTGGTCTGTTTTTTCTCTGATCCCCATTATGAAGTTGGGGGCCTGCAATTCATATGCCTACCACTCATCCTCTTACTTTTAGGACATACTTTCTTTTACAATTCTACAGAATGCAAACAACCCTAAAATCCTCATTTGAGATTTGCTTCGGTTACTAAGATGCATATGCATCCTAGTACTGAAATGTACTGTAGCAAAGACGTATATTAGACTTTTGCAGCTGCTAAATGAAAGAAATAAGGTAAAGTTGAATGACTACAAGTTAGACATCAATTGGCTTCTTAAAATTATTTTTTTTGATATTGAATGTGTGTTACAAGGTCCAGAAGAAAGTATATCAAAATGTAGCCATATCTGCATACATTGTGTTGCTTTTGAAACATACAGCACACACATACATCACTAGCCGCACACTTTCAGAGCTCGTGCCTTACATTTTTCAGCTACGTCACACCATAATTGTACCGTAGCAAGGATATATCTGGGAGTTTGAGGCGTTTCCTTTTTGCTGAGCCCGAATGTGTGTTTGCCAGCACAAGCCCCTCTTTTCTACGTTATTTCTCTAGGAATGAATAGAGAATTATTCATATTATTTTGTACAGGTTATTGAACATTTTGCTGTTGGATTGGCATGCCATACATCAGAGCTTGGGTGCTTAACTCCAGTCCTCAAGAACCCCCCCCCCCCCCCAACGGGTCAGATTTTAAGGATATCCCTGATTCAGCATAGGTGGCACCCCTGCATTAGAGCATTAAGATTTGTGATTGCTGCCTCGTATCTGATACAATGGTCCTTTTATGTACAGGATTCCTGGCGTTAGAGCCTTAACGTGAGCAAGACGAGCCCTTCTGAGTTCGTGGAATTACTTGTCTAAGGCCTGGGATATAGTACAGGTCCTCGCGCGCGACGGACCACAGGATGTCACGCGCGTCTGTACTGGAAGAGATCCGTGGCCTGTAGGATTGTGCGATGGGGGTTGTCGAGGGCGTGCCTGAGGCGTTACTTGAGCGGTTTGCCCTCTTTGCCTGAACCGTGCTCGTGTCCCGGCCATCGCGTGGCAAAATCAAAAACGTTTGTCTTGCGAGGTATCGACCGCCTCGTCCCTCTTGTGCGAGCGGACACGCGCTCTATGGCCAGTTGCATTGCCTTACAGCCTTTTGTTTTCGGCATGTGCGCCGTCGCTCATACTATGGACGCGGGCTAAGACCATGTTTGAATAGACGGTGCTACAAAATTGCATAAATTGAATATTGGGATAATTGATAATGGGCTATATACACGTGACAGCTGTGGGATGTGTGCCATGTTATAATCCATAAATGTCACCAATCTGACCTACAACAAAATATTGCTGTACAAGCAACTCCAGCAGCAAAGCGATTCAATAGCATTTCTGTCATTTTGTGAGGTTTGATATGCGCATTATTTGTATGAGAGCCATAGTGTTTCATGTAAAGACTGTGAGCTGAGGCTTTTGTTTCTTCCTATAGTGCATTTCTAGCACAGGCTGAGTGAAGGGCTCACACCCCCAGTCCTAAATAGTAGCATTGTTTGGACTTGAGTACACTGTGCTAAGGTAATGCTGGCATGCCTGTATGAGCATGGGAAGTGGATGTGGTACTTACGGTTGTTAAACCTCATGGGAGAACTCCCTCCCTTCTCTTATGTTTGAAACTAGTCCACAGAGGAAACAATTTGTATCATGGTTGGAAAGGCGGATTAGTATTACGGTTTGGTTCAGGTTCATAAAAGCCTTTTTCAGCATGACCTTTTAAGATGTTTCTATTATGTTTATCCAAATAGATTGGCCCATTACTACATTATTAGAATTTCTAATGTATTCTCTGTGCATATCTAATATGGTGATGAGACATATGCACCAACTCTGGTTGTCATAAAGCCTTATGTTCCCCCTTTCATCATTCATCTTAGGCAGCAAAGAGGCAACAAGATTTTTAAAATGACAAGTCCACTGGCACTGATTCATATACTGTAGCGCTGGTAAATTCATGATTGCTATTTAAATTCAGTAGCTACCCCACTCCTCTTCACCATAAAGTCTTATTGGCCAAAATGCTTAATGTCTTACTGCTATGGGTTGGCCCATGTTTCAGTCATAGCTGAGACATTGGCGCCTAGAATAATATCACCTAGCGCAGTGTTTTTCAACCAGGATTCCTAGGAACCCTTGGGTTCCCCGGGCATCCTTAAAGGGTTCCCTGCCATTCTCTGGTCATTTAAAAATTGTATCAAATATAGAAGAATTTACAATGCATCTGATCACAGAGTTGCTGTTAGACATGGTTGGGGGTACCTCAGAATTTCACTTGGGGTTCCTGAACCAAAAAAAGGTTGAAAACCACTGACCTAGTAGATATCAAAGTACACCCCTTCATTAAAAATATTTTTTATTAAAGTAACAGGGTACTTTAGCATGCGAAATAATTGTAGTAATCGTGTAAGCCATTCGTTTTGAGTAACGGCACAGTCAGATCTCGGTATAAGTCACATGACTGAGTAAGCTCCTGAGTTAGTAGTGCACAGAACGTATGTGAGGTGGCATTAGCGTGAATGTGATCCCATGCACAAAGTCAGTTTAATGTTGCATACATTGGTTTAGTGTACTTTTTTGTCTTTTCTTTTGAAGTTGCATGGATATTGGACATTATTTGCACCCTTTATCCTTTCAAGTAATAGTAGTTTGTGAAGACTAGCGCTGTCTGAACAATGGTGTCCACAAGCACTGCAAGGCCCATATTTCACAGCAACCATGACACACAGCCCCCATACAACAGAAAACCGCCAAATCACAGACCCTCTTCTAGTCTGCCACGTTAATTGTTTGTGGCATTCATCCCCTTTAACGTTGCTAATGACCAGTAGTAGGGAAGGTAGGCAGCTTTAGTTATTTGAAATGCTCCTCTTCTGTTTTGATTAGATCAGCATTTCTTTATACTGTAGCATGTTTGTTTATGCAATGGGGTGATCAGTGAAGGATATAGCATTTTATATACAGTATATATATAGAGTGGTGCAGAAGTGAAACATTTATTTTTAACCATGCCCCCCCTTGAAAGTTTGCTGTGGTTGTATGCCTACTAAGTTCCTTATCCTTACTTTTTGTGCTGAGAAATCAGCAGATGTCACTAACCTGAAAGCACAAGCATGGCAGTGTAACATTTATCCAACCCCTGGTGCTTTATTTGCTTTTTTTTCGCTCTCTTAAGAAACGCTTCCTTCCTAAAACGAATTTTCTTGTACTATTCTGGAGAGTTCATTCTCATTTTTGTCATTTGTTAATACACTTTAAAGAGAGACATTTGTTTCTCTCGCATTGTACGCACTGCTTTGTCAGCATGTATCTCTCTGAAAAGGATGTCGGTGGGAAAGGCATTCCTATGTTCCGTCTTTATCCTGAAGCATGTTTTATCCTCTGTTCCTCACATTGTTCTGGGTCCTGTTTTGATGTTCTTTTGCTTTGGAATACCTTTTTTTGTATGGCGGGTGCCCAGCCCTTGTTTACATCAGTGATCCTGTCCTCCGAGCTTTACTGACTCCCATTAAAGACCCCTATTTAATATGGTGAGAAGCAGGGTAACGCCTTTCATTTAGGTGAATGGTAATGATGCATAGTTAACTGTGCTTTCCCCCAATACTCATTATAACACAGATAACACCGAGATTAACATGGAAAGCAGTAGATTCTTAAAATTTGTTTCTAAGATGGCTACAGTAGCTATCTTCCATGCTGTGTCACAACTATGAGACAATATAATGACTAGTTTGTATTGCATTGATGTATGTGATTAAGATGAGATAATAAGGCAATGTGTACAACACAACAAATTAGACAAGTGAGACTGCACATGTAATTACAGGCTAATACCACCAATATTCAAATTAGCATGTCTCAAAAATATCATCCTTGTACATATAGCTCATCCTTTGCAGCACAGGACAAATATGACCTCTATCATTGATTTACTGTTCATACAAGCGTAACCAATATATTGCACATTATTTATATATGGCACTAAGGAGACAGCCCTTGGGCATTAAAAGGGTTGGCTATAGTTCTTTGTGCGTGAGGTCTTAATGTGTTTAGGATCACTGCTGTTCATAGGAGTGGGTACCTTTTTAAATGGACAGCATCAGTGGCAATAGTGTAACAATGGTTTTAACAATGGAAGAAATTCTGATTTGTTGTGAATGCAGAGATTATAATAAAAACAGAAAGGCCCAGCGCAACATACAAAGTGACACAACATATAGTACAGAGATTATAATGGTCCAGCACAGTACAAAAGTATAAAATATGTGATATACAAGTCACTCATCATTAAGTTGAATTATCCTTAATTTCATTAAACAGTTGAATATAATGTGTTGCATCAAAAGAGGCTTCACAGCAGCTTTGGGCACGTGTATAGGAATGCCTGTGTTAAGCTATTAGCAACCGTTGCTGTCCAACTGGTTTACACATTGATCTAATATTATATATTAAAGAGCATGAGATTGTACTGGCTGGGAATGTCACTGACTGCCTATGTGAATACACAGCTTGGTGAATATCTATGCATGTCATGCGTTTGCCTCCCTGCACCCACATCAGAGACATTACTATTCTGTCCACCTTGCTGTAAAACTGTAATTTGTTTATCTGTTTTTGTCAATTTGCCGACCAAACGTGGTGATAACAGAGTCACCGGGTAAGATGTAATGTACGCCTTAGGCCTACTGTATTTCTCTGTGATCCTTCTCATTTGACAATAAGGGCAGTTTGTCGATAAGGTCCTCATTTGGTTCTAGTTTATGGGGTAAGTGACAGTGAGGTTATTAGGTTGAACATTCGAGCCTGTCTGTGTGCAAATGCTTTTTCTCTGTCTCCTAGAGCTTCATTTCAAAGGTCCAATGTATTTGTTCTTCATGAAAGAAGGACTACAGCTAAAGTAAACTTGACTTCTTACCCTCGTGGAACTAATGTGGAATATTTTCACGCTTCGCTAATTAATGAATAAAGGTCACGTAATCAAAACTAGGAGGAATTTCCTGGTAAACCAATGATGTTCCCCACTGAGATTCAAAGTGGCTGCTAGCATATCGATTTAACCCGGGGGGTTTCTGAACCGAGAAATCATGTTCCAAAAAATGATGAAACCGATATCTAAGCACTGGGGGTTCCTGTTTCAGGGTGAAATAATACTGTGGGTTTTTTTTTAGTTTAGACAAAGACATTATTTTCATGTACGTCAATGTCCTTTTCTTCATGAACCTTTAACATCAGTTCCCTTGTGAACCTGGTTTTCAAATGGTTTGGGTTTTAATTAGTAGGGTATAACACCTCCTCATTGCACATTGAGACAAATTATATGACTGCATTAAAGGGACCATCACTCAGAGTTGACAGAAAAACAACATTTTGTACACAACGTAACTCTTTCACTTATTCCTTAAACATATATGACCATGCTTACAGCAAATCTGTAGCGGTGTCCGTTTCTTTGGAAATTATGTAAGTGGTCCCTTTCTTCTGGGCCTCTGAATTTGGGCTTGTTTGTCAATCAAGAGCATCCTCTCTTCTCCCACACTATCCTTATCAGAGAGACAATAAAGGCAAGCTGGGGGAAAGAAGAGGCTTTGCCTGTGCAAACTCTCGTTTAACACTTTGCAACATCGCACAATAACAGTAGCTACAGGAGATCAAAATCCTCCCAAATCTAAGCTTAACATGTTTGCAAACTAACTTAATAAAAAATATATAGCGCGTTTCAGATTGTGATTAAAAAATAAAGACATTAATTACCCAGGTTGAACTACTTAAACTTGTCACTGGTGTTAGTAAACATTGGCCCTAGGACGGACTGCTTCCCGCCATTCTGTAATACCAATAAAGGGATTTTTTATCCCCCATTTTTGTTTCCAGGAAAGGATTAAGAAAATGTTTTTATTGTGAGGAAACCCCAAATTACACTTTTACACTAACAAAAAAAACCTGTATGGGAAAGGATGTTTATTGTAGCTTATTATTGTGACTATGACTACAGGAGCCCTACACCACACAATATTAATATTTAAGATATGGGACACGGCAGATGTTGTCTGCTTTTAAAGCATACAGATGTTCTCCACATCTCTATACAACGCTGGTTTTCCAGAGGAGTGGGCTAGCAGTCACATTAAACATTAGAATCCCTGTCACGCAATACGCTTTAAGGAGCATCTTTTCTCCTAAATGTGCACAGTTAAATATGTTAGTTGCCCTGTAGGAGCCACCTAAAGACACATTTTCATAAAAGTTTAGTCTCACTCTTAGTTGTAATAAAGTGATAGAACGTGACTATGTAGTGTCTGCTTTATCATTTTTCATAGTAGTAATTGAGGCCTGATAAACCTGACTGTATACATCACCTTTTGTAGATTATACAGTTCACCACATTGTGCTGCTGTTCGCAGCTAGTTAATACTTACTTCTAACACTGAAAATAATGCAGTACAAATTCCAAATTGCAGTGATCAGGGCTGAGATTTTCTTTTCACAATTACAATTGTGGCAATATTTTTTTTATCCATGCAATGTTTTTATACTAATAGTTCTCCAATCAGACAATAAAAAAAAGTACACATTTAAAAGCCCAAATAATGTTCCTGTTCTAAAGTCCATAAGTTCAGAGTGCGCATGATTACTGTGACCATGTTATTGATGCCTGGTAATGAGCAGATGTAGTAGAAGTCATTGCTCCTGTTAACGCGACGCAACATTTAACACCGCACTATATTTAAACAACTGGTGACATCATTGATGATGTTTCACTGGGGTTTCTTGTTTGCCTTTCTCTGGATCAAAATACCGGTGGTCCTCGGTGTCTGACTGTCCGCTTTCCGTTGAACGTCTTATCCGGCACCGCATAACGCAGTCCGCTGGACGTATTATCCGACGTCGGAACCACTTATCCTACGCTCACCGCGGCGGATTAATATGGACCCGCAATCCGATGGTCCGTTATCCGACGGCGGTTTGTGGGATTCCGGCAGATAAGCTAGGACCATCTGTAATGTAAATACAAATATAGGATAAGTCATCTAAAATTAGCATGGGTTGAACTTGATGGACATATGTCTTTTTTTTCAACCTCATCTACTATGTAACTATGTAATGTGTGCTTCATTTTCTTAGCACACACAATATTAAATTAGCAATACTACTTTCCATCTTTTCCCCTTTTTGTATTATTTGTATATGTAAAGCACGTGACTGTATAATTCTACATTCTTACCTAAGATGGCAATTGCTTGGTTCCCCTGTTCTAAATCTGTTAAAAGCCTGATTGGGTGCCTAACATAATGTCCGCCTTTCAGTTTAAATAAATCCTTCAGTCAGTGTAACTCAGCAGCTACAATGTATTCTTATATTACTACGGTAACATTATCTATTGTTACAGTTTACCGCACAAACGCGTGGGAACATTGACAACAAATTTTCATTGTCACATAAGTGTTGCAAATATCTTGCACTGCTTGGGAAGTGTGTTAACCCTGCTATAGAAAACATAGGGTGCTTTAAAACGCATTAAAAATGGCTTTAAGAATTGAATAAAAACAAAAAAAGATTTCACGTTTTGCTGCTTTAAACACTTTTTTTGTCGCAAACCATCATGTTAACGGGAGCAATCATTTCGGTTGCATCTGTATTTCATTAGGTGAAAGCACTCCATGAAGTAAAACCACATTCTACCATGTATGTGTATGGTAATACAGGTTCTTTTTGATGGATTTTTCAGTTTGGACCCAGGTACTAGGTGCCTAGGTGTGTAAGGAAATAATGCTGCTACCCGTTTATAAAGCAGCTCTTCGTAAATTAACCCTGGCAGCGATTTTAGAGAAGCCTCAAAAATCTGTAAACAATTGGAGGACGAATGTTGGATTCAAAAATAACCACAATTAAAGTAATAATAATTGTGAAAGTACATATTGTTCGAAGTGGAACTACCCTCTTAGGTAATGTTCTGATCTGCCAGAAATGTTTTGCCAAAAACCTGTGATCAACAGATGTGACCACAGACTCGGATATTCTCAATTGCTATTTGAAATAAGTTGGTCACCTTCCCCACTCAGTTTGGACCCCATAATAAGTCAAATCTCGTGCCAGACTACGTTTTATATTGGTTTGATAATATATTGGTTATTATCTTTAGATCTCATGATCGATGAGCTCCAGTGAATAGTGATCCAGACTAGCTATTTTTTTTGTTTTTTAAACAGTGATCTATGGCCCGTAGTTTTTTTTTTTTGAGTGCTTGGAGAACATGTACTGTATAATAAGACTTGATTCTTTGTCATTGGTAAATGTGAGTTTTTCTGCTACAAATTGCATATTAATATAATACACTATAAAAAGCCCAATTTTAATTTTTCTTCCCAAGTTCGTAAAATAGTTTATTAACCTGGAAGAAAGACCTATGTCTATAGAAAGCAGTTGTGTGATCATACACTGACACAACCCTATCCGCAGCCAATATATGCACTGCCAAAACATTCTCTCTTTCTACCTAATTAAGAATGATCAGTAGAACACTGGGTGACAAGAAAAATACAACTTTTGGAACAGTAGAGCCCAAAACTCTGGAACATTTGTTGAGCAATTTTGCATTTCTTCCTCTTTTTGGTATAATAATTGTGTATACTTGTATAGCGCTGCTAGTATTACGTAGCACTTTACAGTCCCTGCCCCGTAGAGTTTACAATCTGTTTTTTGGTGCCTGAAGTACAGGGAGATAAAGTGACTTGCCCAAGGTCACAAGGAGCCGACAGTGTCTTTACTCACTGAGACACTCCTGGTATATACGGGGTTGGCCCGTGCTTTTAGTGTATTAACGTCGTCTTGTGCTTCGTTCGTATATTTGTAGATCATAATCATATCCGCATTATTTATGTAAATTAAAACCATCCCCGATTCTTTGGAACCCTACTCATGGGAGATATTTTTCAGGCCTTAATTTATGATTAGTTCCACGAGGGTAAAAAATAAAGCATTTCTAGTGAGTAAAAACATTTTAGTGGGTTTAGAATGCCACTTGAATATAAATCTTATTAATTAAGTTAACCACACAATGAGTATAGAAATGTGTGCCATATAGAGACTGAGCCTTTGTGACACTGATAACTCTGTAATGTCTAATTAAAGATATTGTAATCTAGTTTTCTCCCTGACCTATACAGCCACTAAAATATTATCAACTTACAAAAAGATTCTGTACTTTTCAGTTTGATTAATGTGGCTTTTATATTCTATATTAGATTATCTAACCCATTGTGAATTTATAGATGTAGCAAAGGTTATTGCACTTATGGGTGACGCAGAATATCACAGATTTTCAATGGGATTAAATGACTGTGATGATGCAAAATATCCCACCCAAATGCACCAGCGGGTGCAAGGACCTTTGCTACATCTGTATTTATACAGTATATGGGGAAACTGTAAATTCCCAGTTTGCACAAATAAAAGCATGTCTCTGAAACTGAATTAGTGAAAAGCCTAACGACAATCAACCTGTCCATCAGAATATACATATTGAAACTAGACTACAATACGTAGTACCACTGAACATTTGTATGTCTGTATTAATACTGTTCTACTTAAAACAAACCATGACGGAAAAGTGTCAAGGGCTTTGCCCCATTTGCTACCGGACATGCTTGTTAATAAGTTGGCGTGGGCTCACTGTCACATGATTCGTATATACAGCAGTGCCAGATGTGTGTGTTTCAGATGTGTGTGTTTCGCATCATGTTTATCATGTTTATTTTCAATACTGGCGCTGGTGAGTGCTCTGCCGTCCACTCCAGAACTGAATGGGTGAAGAAGTAATCACTAGACAATGTTATTCTACAAATGTAGCCTAGTTCGTTTAACCTTCAGTTTTAATCTTATTGTGATTTACTATTTCTATATAACTACTACAGCATTTCTGTACTCGTGTGCCCTAGCGTCAATAAAATTGACACATTATTGACAGTAATTCCTTGATGAAGTTGAATATTTTGTTGTAGATGTAGGATCATCTGTAGTTAGATTCATGCTTCTTCGGGTTTGTTTGAGACATCTAGTTGCAGTATGAGGTGTCCCCTGCTGTACTATCACAGAACAAACATAGTGTAAAGCTCATTTTATTGGGCACTACCATTCAGCCATATGTAGAAGATTTACTGTAATACACCATGTAGTCTTGCAGCAGGAAAACACCCAATGCAATCATACAATTGTTTAATTAACTAATATGCATTCCAGTGCACACGCTATAAACAGTACAAGGCTACCAGACCAGTCTGTAACGCATCGCTGTGCCATGTTTCTTGCAGCCATCGCGTTAAATACTGAAGTTGAGTACCTGAAGATGTTGTTAGAATTGACAGTATCAGTGTTTTGTACGTCTTAATATTCCAGTGCAGATCATTAATGTTTGGCAGATTGAATGCTATCAAGTGAATATAATAATGACTCCAAATGTTTCCTCAAAGGTTTGTAAGCATCAGTTTTTAAAAGTTCAACAAAGCGTTGATATAATTTTGTTCCCCTAATCTTGGGTGTAATCTAGCTAGCTCCCATAAACTGCTTTGCACAGTCTACATATTTCTGCAAGTATTGTGAAGGAACTGTCCATATCCATAATTATCTGTTCCTAAAACAAGCGTTGCCAGATGTTTCAGGACACGTCTTCTCACAGTTGCACGGTTGGTTGCATTTTAGCCCTCAAAAAAAACCATAATGTGCTTGTTGTTTGCCCAACATTGTTCATTATTTGTACATTTCTCTTTGCTAAACGTGTAGACTAGCTGTGTGCTAGGATTTCTGTCCCAAGCATTCAAAGGAGCATGGAATAACGTCAAAAGGTATACTACTTCTGTTGTGTGTAGTTCTGGTAATGTAGTCAAGTCAGCCTCTCTCATTTGTGTGAAATGCTATAAAGCACTGTCTGGTAGAAGGCCTCTGTGTAGACCCCTTTAGATGATGTTCATTGACTAGTCGCTGTGTACCACCATTTCCATTGTGTCATAATTCCATTTAGTATCTGATTTGCACAAAGCATTGGATTGCCTTCCAGAATAAGGCACTACGTAGCTTCAGTATGTTGCCGATTGGCTAATGAGAGCATTGTATAGTTAATAGGTATAATTTGTGTGCTCTAGTCATATTACTGTATGAAGCTCTGACATTACTGCACTATGTCCCAGATCCACAAAAGGGTGGTAAGCCTTAGTACGCCTTTACTGCCGTTCATTTGCTTAGCAACCTTTTTTAGATCTGGACCTTTGTGTGGGGGGGAAAAAACCAGTGCTCTAATCTTTAGCACTTTTTTTATTCTTTGCATAGGTTCTTTGACAGGAAGCCCACATCTTTCAGAGCTATCGATCAATTCTCAAGGGGGGATGACAGGCCTAAACTCATCTTTATCTCCAAATCTAAGTCCTGATGGGAAGCCTTCCTCACCACTGATTAGCCCAATACTAAATGAACCTGCCTACATTCGAACTGATGATGAGGAAGAGATCCGTATAAAGGTACCACGTTGGTGACTGCGAAGCATAAACATAAAGTATCTATCTCACGCATTCATCTGTTTTTTCACCAGCAACAACACTTTAGCTGGGATTCACCAAACCTTGAAAAGTGGTATCTGGGGTTGATTCAGCGTTTACTGCCATTGACTTGGATGGTTAATGCCAATCGAGCTTTGTGAATCATGTGCTTTGTTAGATGTGCTTTTAAAACAAGTGCCCTTTCGGCTGCAGGTGTCTGTCTGGGTGATGCTGGAAGTTTGGTCCACCAACTTCTACGTTGGGCTGCTGGCACCAGCTCTCCTCCTCTGCGGGGCCATCTACCCAACCCAACCTGCCACCTGTGCATTTGGCCAATGCCGGAAGTTTAGCCCGCCCGGAAGTCTGTCACAACTTCTGCATGTGGGGGGAAGAAATTAATGGGTGGGGAAAGTTATACAGTAGAGACTGCGACTATTCTAACACAAACCAGTGACTATCGCCAAAAAGACCCAGGTACAGCCTGAATAAATGCCTTAAATGTACCTTAAACTAGCCCCAGCATTTCTGCATTGATTAATGGCCCATCAGATTAACAGCGGGGGTCCCTGGAAGTCCCATTCAAACTGAATGGGACTGCCAGGGACCCCTGCTGTGTTAATCCTATGGGTCGTTAGTCAATGCAGAAATACCTTAAACGTGCCTCAAACTAGCCCAGCACATACCCAGCACATACCCTGAATGTAACACGGCTAGTTTAAAGCAAGCGTTAGGATACTCATGGCCTCCTCTATACGTGAGGAAGAGTGTGTGTGGGGGGGGAGGCGGGGAAGATATACATGGGGAAGAGGGGGGGGAAGATATACACGAGGGGAGGGGGGAATATATACATGGGGAAGAGGTGGGGGGGATATACATGGGGAAGAATGGAGGGGGAGATATACAGGGAGTGATGGGAAGGGACAGGGGGTGAGGGGGGGAAGGGAAAGGGGGTGAGGGGGGGAATGGATGGAGTTAGGGGGGGAAGGGACAGGGGTGAGGGGGGGAAAGGGACAGGAGGAGATGCTTGCAGAGCTGCTGACAGGAAGGAGCCAGGTGAACACTCGAGTCCTGGGAAAGCTGTCGGTGCCCAGACTATGAAGTATGTGATTAGGATGATGAAGGAAAGTAAAGGCAAGGAAAGATTAAACATGTTGGTGACTACACCTTTTGTATCATTTTAGCAGCAGAACGATGCAAACCCAGTGTGCTTGTTTTATGGGGATTAAATATTCCAAGCGCTTCAATGTTGCAGCCAAGTACAGTCAACTACTATAAATGTCAACAAATACCTTCTGATGAATTACAGCTGACATATTAATAATCTTGGTTACTATCCATAGAGGTTAAGAAAATGAATGGATGTATCTGTGTACCTGGCTTCCTTGGAAAGCTGCACTTTCACTGAAAGTAACTGTTTTACTTATTTGTATCTTGTGAAATATGAATATGCTATACATTCAAGCATATCATCTACTTATATTTATCTGTTTGATTAATTGTAGCTTTATAATTAATTTGCAAACAAAGAGCAGAGCTGGGAGGACTTGCAAACAGTCTTCTCACCAAATTCCATTAAAGATTGTAAAAACTTGACAGAGCATTTGTTTACCATGGAAATGGTTAATGTTTAAAATAATAGAAGTAATAAAAAATATATTTGCTCCCAAGCATGTTAAAAATCAGGATTTTCTTAATCTGTAACGTCTGGCAGCACTGGGCCCAGGAGAGAGCTTCATTTTAAGATCCCAGACACTTAACATTTCAAATACATATACAGTACTGTATGTCCTGAACGGAGCATCAGATTTAAGAAATAAAACAGCTTTTGGGAAGAGATATTTCAAAGAAAGAAAAAAATGGCAGGCATCACAGGACTAGATACTAAAGGGCTAGGACTAAAGATAGGCATTTGACTTCCCAAACATGCCATTTCCCAGAGTGCACTTTCCCAAACATGCCATTTCCCAGAGTGCACTTTCCCAAACATGCCGTTTCCCAGACTGCACTTTCCCAAACATGCCGTTTCCCAGAGTGCACTTTCCCAAACATGCCGTTTCCCCGACTGCACTTTCCCAAACATGCCGTTTCCCAGAGTGCACTTTCCCAAACATGCCGTTTCCCAGAGTGCACTTTCCCAAACATGCCGTTTCCCAGAGTGCACTTTCCCAAACATGCCGTTTCCCAGACTGCACTTTCCCAAACATGCCGTTTCCCAGACTGCACTTTCCCAAACATGCCGTTTCCCAGAGTGCACTTTCCCAAACATGCCGTTTCCCAGAGTGCACTTTCCCAAACATGCCGTTTCCCAGACTGCACTTTCCCAAACATGCCGTTTCCCAGACTGCACTTTCCCAAACATGCCGTTTCCCAGAGTGCACTTTCCCAAACATGCCGTTTCCCAGAGTGCACTTTCCCAAACATGCCGTTTCCCAGAGTGCACTTTCCCAAACATGCCGTTTCCCAGAGTGCACTTTCCCAAAAATGCCGTTTCCCAGAGTGCACTTTCCCAAACATGCCGTTTCCCAGACTGCACTTTCCCAAAAATGCCGTTTCCCAGAGTGCACTTTCCCAAACATGCTGTTTCCCAGACTGCACTTTCCCAAACATGCCGTTTCCCAGAGTGCACTTTCCCAAACATGCCGTTTCCCAGAGTGCACTTTCCCAAACATGCCGTTTCCCAGAGTGCACTTTCCAAACATGCCGTTTCCCAGACTGCACTTTCCCAAACATGCCGTTTCCCAGAGTGCACTTTCCCAAACATGCCGTTTCCCAGAGTGCACTTTCCCAAACATGCCGTTTCCCAGAGTGCACTTTCTTCCCAGGCAAGATTGCTCCCTGATATCTTCACAAACGTGGTTACCATATTTTAGTTGTAGTAATTAATGTGTCCAAAAAGAGTGCCATGTTAGATGAAAATGCACATTGTCAAGAGAAAAATATCAAGTGTATGATAATACAGTACCTAGTAAAAAATAAAATAAAAAAATCTGAGATCTGTGAAATGTAACAACTGTATTGATACAGACATTGGTGGGGGGTGTTAAGCTAGGGAACAAGTTCTAAAACCTCATTCTGTTCCTAAAGTGTTGATCAGTGATTACTCCTCTCGCCCTCTCCCCTCTGATAAAGAGGCCTTTATTTCAGTGCTCTGCATTTGAGGCTCCCGATCTACTGTAGTAGAGCTGTTCTATTATTGCACAGTAGTTAATAACAAAGTTGGTGATCGAACATCATTGAAGAAGATCGTTGCACTGTAACCAGGGCACTTTTTCTCCTTTTACAGAAAAATCGTAGTGTATGACTTTAGTATTACTGACCTCTTGCTTTACAGCACAAAACATTGAGGTATTTTCTAGCATTTACAGTAGTTTCAGGCTTATCCTTTGAATAGAACTGCAGCACCATTTTGCTTGCTGACCTCTGTGAGACCTTTCAAGAAGTTGGGAGCGAGGCGAATAGAATACCAAGTGTGTGTTGCGTTTACATACTGTATGTTTGCCACAACTTTCAAATCTTTTATTTTTCATTTATTTGATCGTGATTGCAGCCTCCTGTAATGATTTCAGATTGTCTTCACATGCTTTCATCGTAGTGACTCTATAAATGATATTCTGTGGGAGTTAAAAAAAAAGAACATGAATGTTACAATTAGTTAGAAAAATAAAACAAAAGCAGTTTGTGCAAAAAGATATTGGCCTGTTTATTTACATATTAATTTTTGCCAAAGTAAGGCATTTAGGCATGAAACAGTATAATGCCTCATGATTAAATATAAATCCATAATTTAAGATATGTTTAATGGCTTCAGGCCTGAACGCAACCTTTTTTTCTTTTTGCTAATTCCCAAATATACTGTATCCTTGACAACGTCGTCTTTTTTTTTTTTAAATGTATTTTTTAAATACCATTTTAAAAGGTAATTTTGCAGATTTGTCTAGTTTTGAATAATAATAGTAATATGCATGTGGGGAAATCTACTTTTCTCTAAGAGAATTACTGCTCCTGAGAACACGTGTTCCTATACTTTCATATATTACATGGGGTCAGCATTACTCTGAGATGGAATTGAGGCTTGTAGTACTGTATGATTCACAGTCCTGTGAAGTTACAAACACCTTTATTGGTTCGAAGTTCTTCTATTTGGTAGATTAGGATGTAACTGTATTCAGGGCTATCTGTGTGTGGGGGGAAGTGAATCCCAGCACTTCTTTGTAGTTCCAGCACATTTTATTTAGGAATTGAAAAGAAACGCCATCTAGTGATTACAAAATTATTAAGAATGGTGCTGGAGTATAAACTTGGGATATATGAATGCCCTTTTTACCACATTTATTTAAAGCTTAATTATTTATTTTAGAAATCATTTGTTTCTGTGCTTATGGTTCCATCACCCAGAAAAACGCCACTGACTGGATTATCTATCCATCTATCCCCTTGTGTCTTTTTCTAGATATGCTGTCTATTTAATTATATAGTGGTTGCTTTTCATTTTGATGCGTGAGCTTTGCCATTTAAATTGATTTGTTTTCCAAGGTAATGTGTGACTCTAATTATAATATAGATAAATGGGGAATAAGGTTCCTGTGGGAGTGGCGGGATTCCATCCATTAAATGTGTTTTACATATGTGTTATTATAAAGACAATATGTTTCTTGTAATTATTATAATACTGCATCTTACTTGAAGATTCTGAGTAGTTACTGCACAGTAGAGCTGCAAAATGAGTGTGAAAGTGCATAGCAGTGACATAGAAATAACACTTTGTTGTTTTGTAATAAAATATCTTATGGGTACTGGGATCTTATTGGTGCAACCTTCATAGGCCTGAATATGGCAGTAAAACAATGATGGACATTGGATGGACCTTTTCATTTGCACGCTTTAGACCCGTTTTTTTTTGTTTTGTTTTTTTTCCCCATGGAAATCTTGATTTGGACTTTTTGTTAAATATTATTTTTTCTGCAGAAATTTCCAACGGACAAAGCCTACTTTATTGCAAAGGAGGTCTCAACTACAGAATGCACCTACTTGAAAGATCTTGAAGTCATCACAACGGTAAAGTGGGCGCATTCCAGGGTGGCCAAAACGAATGTAATCCTTTGCTAAAAACTCGTAGTAGCGTCTTCAGGGTAGAATATCTCTCTAGGACCTCTTCAATGTCAAGTGCTTCTACTACCAAATGTATATTGGGTTCACCTTGTGATATGGAAAACCTGCAGCCCAGACTAGGTCCGACTTGCACCAGTACTGTAGTTTTGATTCTTATTATATGCATTTTACACGGCTATTGGGGGTCCCACATTTCACTTCTCTGCAGAACGTGGTGCGGCTTTCTAAACATACAGTTTGCCAAACTCTGTGATGAACAACCGCTCTTCAAGCATCATTAGAAGCTTACCCACTGGCTTTGCTTTGATGCTTTAGCCAATTGCATTTTCTGCTAAAGCAGGTGGAATTGGAAACGTTTGCGTCAGACATCATTTTATTTTGCTGAATCTTGCTCCTATCCCTTCTATATTTTTGGGGCAAAATGTATCAACGTATATTTAAGAAACGCCCAAAATATGCTTTTGGCAGTATGTTGACATTTGAAAAGTTCTTTTAAGTAATTTTTTTTTCCCTTTATGTTGCAGTGTTTTCAGAATGCAGTAAGTGGAGACGATGCCATGTCAGAATCACTAAAAAGACTAATATTCTCCAACTTTGATCCCCTATATAAGTTCCACACCAGTTTCCTGAAGGAAGTTGATCAAAGGCTTGCTCTTTGGTAAGTTCTAGGTTTCATACATACATGAATGAATTGCAATGTGTACAGTACTGTGCTACTGTGCTACTGTGTCAATTTAAGATGTTTAAAAACCAGAGCTCTAAAACACAATTTTCTACACTTGCTGCACTCGCTTCTTAAGGCGGTAAGTTTGGAAGACATTCCGCGTCATGACATCGGTATTCCGATGTACACAACCAGTGATTTGTTTGAATAACGTTCACTGCAGCTGTATGTATGTGTATATATATTATACACACAGCTGAACCCCGTTATAACACGGTGCTCGGGGTCCACAAAATGAGACCATAACCGGGATTCCGGGAAAAATTGCCGGCGCTGCGATCAGGAGTTCTGCGTCCAGGGGAGGGGGGGCATGCTGGCATGTTATCATGAAATGGAGGAGTGTGTGTAAATCCTGCAGCTGTATACAAGACGTGGGGTGCGTAATTATTCTTGCATAGCAACCAGAACTCAGCCGAAATCTGACATGTCCAAGCACAAGGATCTGAGCAGGCAGCAGCATCAGAGAGTGCTTTACTGAACCTAAACAAGTGTGTACACACAGTACATGACCTTAACATAATGTAGCCCATACAGAACTGTGTGAGGATGATTCAGCAGCAGCTAAGCAACACTTGTGACACTTACATAAAAACTTTCCTTGGCTTTAAGTAGTTTGTAAACTTCTAAGAAATCTGTTTGGATTTGCAGCTAGTGTTATGTAACATTCATTAATTTACTGCACAATTTTCCAAACGAACCTTTGCAATGAATACTTTCCATTTGTTTTTTTTGCATGATTTATTTGCAACGTTTTCAATAAATTCTGAATTTTTTTACTAGTTTTAGATAATCAGACTTCCCATCCTGTAAAATGTCTGAATTTATTTTCTACACCACCCTATTGATATATAATGTGCGTTTTAATTTAATATGGTGAATGATTAACTGATGACTGACCATTGCAATCCATCATCTGTCATCGAATTCTTCCTGCGTGACCGGGCTCCAGTGCGGAAGCAAACTGGGGCAGTAGGCGGGATCGCGTGTCACATGACTCTGTCCCATTGGGGAAGGAGGAGAGTGTGCTGCGTGACGTCAGGGAGGAAGCCGTTGAGCAGGGCAGAGTGTGAGGTGCCGTGGGGATGGCAGATGTGAGTTAAGTCAGTGATAGACTGCAACAAGCTGTGGCAGGCCCAGGGAAAGTTGGAGAAGTAATCGGGGAGCCAAGCTCAGACTGCGTTATAAGCGGATCCGCGTTTTAGCGGATGGCGCTATAACGGGGTTGAGCTGTATATATTTTTTTTATATTTTAAAATGTAGCTCGGCTTTTATATAGTCCAGCTTGTTTGGTACCTATAGAACCGTTATAATCCTGTACATATTTTTAATATTCAGGTTATAAGATAACATTTAACTTTTTTTTAAATCTTATGTGGTCCATAGTTCCATGATAGATTATGAAATGTTGGTCCTAAAACTGAAATGTACACAGCGTTTCTGATGCACTCATCACATACAGCCATGATATAGGTATACACCTGACTTTTTGCTACTACATAACTTGCAGGGTAATTTTCACCATGTATATATGTATCCTGTGTATGACAAACAAACTCCATTTATATACACATGTTCCATTTCCTATGTGGCTTATATACATTTTCTTTTATTTATGTAGTCTCTCCTTGCCCGGCTCCTAAGGAGTGTTACTGTGAGGTAGTGTAGGTGTGGTGGCAGAGGCTCTCTTTACCTTCTCAGGGTGCTGGCATTCGGCTGGCTGATGGTGCAAGCCCTGAGGGTGGTAAGAAAAGGGGGCCAGGAACTTTGTTATACAGACAGGACAGGCTTTCACACTTACAGTTCTCTTCCCTGGAATCCAGGCAGCTCCACAGTGTGATACACATGGTTTATATCACTTCATCGTGCACATTGTCAAGCGGACATGCAATTCCATAACCTCAATTTACCTGGAGTAATTTGCAGGCACTTTCTGACATCAGCTTAGGGGTGTAGTCCCATCAGGGTTCCCATCTACCCGTCATTACAATGTCCTAGCCGTCTTTCTCAGTAACCTGGGGTGCCTACCTACTTCAAAGTTGATGTTGGAGGACCTTGATGGTGACAGTTCTGGAGAACCCTGGTTTAGGGATCCCACTGAGCAGGGGTGCGCAAACTGGGGGACGTGCGGTGGTTGCAGAGGCCCTGCGCTCTTTTCCAAGGCATTTAAATGGCGGTGGATAGCCTGAGGCCCCTGCAACACCTCTTACCTTGTCTTCGAAGACACGTCGCCATGGCAACGTGATGTCACCTGACCCCGCGGCGTCATTTGATGTCGAAAACAAGGTAAGGAGGGGGGCACAGTGTGGAGAGTATGCGCTCCCCTGCCCTAGAGCAAGGGTACCCAAAGTTTTTTTTGTTGCACCTCCCCCCTCTCTGTGTCGGCCCCAGTGCTCTCACTCTCCTCTCCAGTGACCCTGCAGCGTCATTTGACGTGTGTTACCATGACGACACGTCGCATGAAATGACGCTGCGTTGTTATGGGGACATGACCAGAAGCCGGCTGAATCCTGGTAAGTTGAGGTTGCAGAGGCCTCGTGCGGTCCCCTGGCATTTAATTTAAATGCCTCGGGAAAGAGCGCGGGGCCTCTGCAACCGCCGCGCCCCCGTCCCCCCAGAAAAATCCCGCGCACCCCTGCCCTGGAGGAACCATCCATCTTTTAAACATTATTTCATTCTAAAGGGAAAAGCAAAATATCTATTGTAGGTGTGGCCAACTGAAGTCCTCAAGAGCCACCAAAAGGCCAAGAATTAGGGATATACCTGCTTCAGCACAGGTGGCTCAGTCATAAGGACGGCGCCACTGATTGAGCCATCTGTGCTGAAGCAGGGATAGCCTGAAAACCTGACCTTTTGGTGGCCCTTGAGGACTGGAGTTGGCCACCACTGCTTTATCGCAGTGCCTCAGTAAAGAAGCGAATTAGAAAAATATTTCTGTGACTACTGTAACCATGGACTTCCTTGCAATGACTTAATATGAGCCGATAGTATATATAACAATGAATGTGCAACTGGGTGGGAAAAAACCTGGATAAGTTGTTTTTGTTTCACTATTTATTGTAAGCACTAGTAAAGAGGTTCTGCACTGCCAATACCCCTTTGTTCACAAAGACAGTAGTTGTAGTACTTACAGTACAAATCACTTATTTCATAGCTACCTGCTAGTCTGTCTTCTTTGAGTATACTTGGGGCTCGTCCATGCTGCCGAGGCCGTGCGGAGGCGTCCGTGCGCGGCGCGTTCACATTGCCTTAAGGCATTGATCGCGCCCATAGGCAGCGGGCGACAGCAGGAGGGGGCGCGCGTTGCGCGAGGAATCAGTTGGAACTGATTTCTCGGCGCGTTGGCAGGTCACGTGAGCAGTTCACCCAATGAGGGCGAACCTAGACACGCCCCCCCCCCCCCCCAACGGCACGTCCACCATGTCCAGAAACCGCATCCGCTTCACGCGGGGGACGTTACGGACGCCTCTGCACGGGCGAAGGCTGTATGGACGCAGCCTTATACTTCCAATAGTGCTGATCTCCATACAGATCAGATTTCCGTGTCCACATGTGAAACATAATATTGTTTCTTGATGTACATTACAGGCGAGACTCGTATTCTGACAGTTCTATAAAATGACAGGGCGTTCCAAGCCCTCCCCCTGCTAAGTCACATTTCTTCCTCAACCTTTTCTTCTAACAGGGAAGGCAGAGCCAATGGTCACATGAAAGGGGATAATCAAAAAATCGGGGACGTTATGCTGAAGAACATTCAGGGTATGAAGGTACTGTGAGAACCAACACAAATTTGAAATAAGAAATGCAATGTTTTTAATACGGTTTGGTGATGGTACGTTAAAAAGAAA